>NW_025947730.1:0-146779 GCF_000764305.2 Hyalella azteca | reverse complement strand
CCCCTGATGTCAACCCCTGATGTCAACCCCTGATGTCAACCCCTGATGTCAACCCCTGATGTCAACCCCTGATGTCAACCCCTGATGTCAACCCCTAATGTCAACCCCTAATGCAACCCCTGATGTCAACCCCTTATGTCAACCCCTAATATCAACCCCTAATGCAACCCCTGATGTCAACCCCTAATGTCAACCCCTAATGCCAACCCCTGATGTCAACCCCTGATGTCAACCCCTAATGTCAACCCCTAATGCAACCCCTGATGTCAACCCTTTATGTCAACCCCTGATGTCAACCCCTGATGTCAACCCCTGATGTCAACCCCTAATGTCAACCCCTAATGCCAACCCCTGATGCCAACCCCTGATGTCAACCCCTTATGCCAACCCCTGATGTCAACCCCCATTGTCAACCCCCAATGTCAACCCTGATGCCAACCCCTGATGTCAACCCCTTATGCCAACCCCTGATGCCAACCCCTGATGTCAACCCCTGATTTCAACCCCTGATGCCAACCCCTGATGTCAACCCCTGATGTCAACCCCCGATGTCAACCCCTATAACGGCATGTTACAAGGTCCCATTAATGTTAATTAGTAACACTCACCTGCAGTTAAGTAGAAAATCCACAATATGGCAGCCATTGTCCCATTAACTCTCTCTTCTCAATAGCAAAACAATAATATTTTCATAGCAAGTGACACAGTGCTTCACTTAACCCTTTACCCGACGTCCTGAATAGTAGGTTAATAAAATAATAAATGCATGGCTGTTAGGTATCTTGATGAGACTCATTATTAAATAATTAATTAATAAGATTATCATTAATTAATAATAATAGATTAATGATCCCATCATTAAATAATAATAATCAATTAATGAGCCATTACGAATGATAATTAAGATTATAAGTGCTGCTACAAAACGTTGACAAAATAATTGAATAAATTATTATGCCCAATTATAGTTTTGTAATTAAATGGAAAAATACAACGTATATATTTTCGTATAATCAGTTATATTTCTTTTCATACTCAGTGCATGAGACTTCAGCGCATACCTCCGACAAGTGTATATTAAAATCATCTATATATCTTATTATGTAATATTATAAATGTTTGATATTTTCCCCGTTAATATTAGCGATGTGTACTAATCATCACCAGCCGCACATGCGTGCATATTTTTAGATTATTCATTGCTTCTCTAATATTTTTTACCCTTATTATGAATTAATATAATGAATACGTTCGATTTTATTGTTAATGTTTGCTGTGAAGTAATCGATATTCGCGATATCTAAATTTAGTTCGAGAGTAATGAAATATGCACATGCATTTATCTTTTTCGATTAATATGGCCTACATTGCTATACATATATTATTATTTTTTATTATTAGTATATGTAATTTCCCTAATTACTATTCGCCGTACGCACTCATCGATATTCCCCTTAACGAATGTAGCCAATGCAGCTCAGGGAGGGAAGCGCCACGTCAGAGGGCGCCTGGGGCTATTTTGGTCATGTGAGGGTAGTGCCTTGTGAGGGTAGTGCTTTGTGAGGGTAGTGCTTTGTGAGGGTAGTGCATTGTGAGGGTAGTGCTTTGTGAGGGTAGTGCATTGTGAGGGTAGTGCATTGTGAGGGTAGTGCATTGTGAAGGATAATAAGTCTCACCTATCGTCGGTACCGCATATCTTACGTCAATGCTGTTCAATGCGCTTAATATCATTGTAGTCATGATGTCATCAAAATATCATTCATGTCTTAATATCAGAAAGACATCATTCGTGTTTCAATATCATTAGGTTACCATTAACGTAATGGAATGGTTAAGAAATCATTATACCGTCTAAATATCATAATGATAGAGCGGCTACAAACAGCACTCGGAAATAATCAATTAATTAATGAAATTATCTCTATTATAGCTTAATATTAACGTAATGCTACTTGCTGATTATTTTCGCAACGTATTATTTGATTATCTGAACCACCAGAAATCTGACGTTAAATCAACGTTTAATTAAATGTTTTTGGTCGAATTAACGCTAATTCAACGTTGTATCAAAGTCCATTGATAGGTGGGGGGGACAGTCACAGCATCGTGCCTTGCACTGTGCACCGTGCTGTCACTAGCAGGACTTGATCGGGGGACTTATGTTCCGCCCTCAATAATTATATTAATGATTGTCAATAACTAATTATTATTAGGAATTTAGAGAATTATAAGATAAATCAGAACAAGTTTCGTGGAGCGCGTGACGCTCACGTAACGTCGGGTGTGAATTCGTGTTTCATCGAATCAAGTTTGGCGGGAATTAATCATTCAGAATTGAAAAATGTAAATAATTTACGCATTATTTATTTATACTTTAAATTTATATCGCATTATTTATTTTCCAGTTATACACATCTCAAAAAATTTTTTACTTTCGTGCTCGTTTATTATAATTTTTTAGGATCATTGGGAGCAATGTCACTGAAACCCAGTCATGGCGAGGCCAGCTTCAGGAGACAAACCCTCCACACACCACGCGCCTCTCTGGCTGACTGAGCCTGGGTGGCAGGCGTCCCTCTTATATACTCTGCGGCGTCCCTGGCTGTTGTCATCATTGTGTCAGTTGTATGCTGTCATCATTGTGTCAGTTGTATGTTGTCAGCATTACGCCATGTTAGGTGTAATGATCTTGCGTACCGAGGTTCAAATAAAATTCTCTTTCAAAACTATTCATTTAAATTAGTGCTGATAAACACCAGTATATAAAATTAAAGTTAATTGTAGTACAGGAGCGGCAAGGCGCAGGTAACGGCTTGTTCTACGGTGACTCCCTCTGCAGTTGCTGAATTATACACACAAATCCCCACACGTCACCCAAAGGGAGCACAGCCGTGCACCACCAATTTTGTGCACAAATAATCCCTGAATCGAACTCCTTGGATATCTCCGGACATCCACCAATCAGCCGTGAACCACTCGGCTTTGTCTTCCTCCGGCCTCGCATAGAACCTGCCGTGCACCACCAGGCCGCGGATCGAATCTGACTCCCGGGCATCGTTAAATTACGTAATTTTACGTTCACCACAACTGAGGTTAGGTTTCAGATATCATAGTTCTGTTCCAAAATTTATCGTCTTTCGACAAGCGGCCGTTCGACCGAGAGCTGGTTCGACCCACGGCCTAGATACGGACGGCTTACATCCAGTTAATTGTGGTCTTCGGCAGGCGACCCCACCCAAAATAAAGTCCGCATAGAATACGCACAATGCTACGGGATCGGATTGTTAACCCGCTGTCTTACTCCTAAATTCAATGCGTTGGTTACTTTGATCTTTTTCTTCATTAACACTTTGACTCCGATTGCTTCATCTTGTACTATACATCTTGTACTGTTTTTAAACAGGGTTGCCAGACGGTAATTTTTTCCGGACTAAATCCGTGATTTAGTTTTTCTCAAATGCGTTGGCAGGATAAAATTTATGATAGGGGTACTTCCTAATTAAATTTTAAATACCGCAAAAGAAAAATAAATGTAATTTTCATAGCGGAACCTACAAATAAACTAGTTTATATCTAGTTATCGGCCTTTTTTGGCCTTTTTACAACACTTCTATTTAACTTCACTTCTTGTCAGTGTGTTTGTTTGTCTGTCTGTCTGTCTGCTACAAATCTTGTAATCGAAATTTAATACACTTCTACCTATCCTATCGATCTGAAATTTTGCACACTTGTGTAAAGTTTAAGACAATGCATGAATCAAATGTCAAAATAAATGATTTTAAAAATGGAATAAAATGTTTTTTTCCAATATTAAAAAAGTTGAAAAAATAATTTTGTCAGCTACAAATCTTATAACTGATATTTGACACACTTTTACCTGTCTAATTGATCTGAAATTTTGCACACTTGTGTGAAGTCAGAGGCAATACATGAATCAATTAACAGAATAAATAAGTTTGAAAATAAAATTATATAATAAAAAATTTATATATTAAAAAAATTGAAAAATTAATTTTTTTAATTTTCGGAAAATAGATGAGAAATTCATTGCACATCTGTAAGATTGGAGACACTGGATTCTTTGGAAGTGTTGTCTTTAAAAAGTAATTTTTAAACGTATATTATTTGTTCTCGGATTTGGCCGATTTAAGGCAACCTGAATTATGTACCACTACGACCTGGAGAAATACATTTTGTGGTACGCATATGTACCACTTCGAAGTCAACGTGTTAAGTTGTTTTAGAAATCCGAGAATATTTTGCCAAGACCCTACATCAGACAATGATTGACATTAACATCCAACATTCACAAGGCGATGGTGGTATAGTGGTGAGCATAGCTGCCTTCCAAGCAGTTGACCCGGGTTCGATTCCCGGCCATCGCAAAGCAATGTTTTAAAATCAGGGCCTATACTTCCAAAAAAAGTTAAGAGATCGCAAGTTCATGAGCCAATCATTGACGGCCTTTCAAGCAAGTCCACCAATCATTGACAAGAAAATAGAGCGTAAGTACCTACGTTCACTTAGCGAGTTTTGAAAGTATGACCCCAGAATTGTATACATCCTGACACGCTCGTTCAGCTCAGAGTCTGAGTTCATCCTACAAAGTTGATAATTGACATTTAAGAGAATTCCTGATTGAAGAATTGATGAGAGCCATACGGAGCATATGCTCATTCCTGGCTCAGGAAAGCCAAGTGTAGGAGTGTACAACTTTTGGTTCAAATAAATATAGTGCTGTCAATATAAATAAATATTGCTGATTGACGCTTGATTTAGAATGATAAATGTTGACAATTGTTGGCTGATAAATGTGCCAAATGCTAGAAATAACTATTGTTAATCATTCAATAATAAAATTCACTATATAGATAAATTACATATTACCGTGTACTTTGCGAATAATCCACTCTTAAAATTCTATTATTTATTATTAAAAAATTCAGGCAATTAAATTAATCAGTTAATTTTCCAACGGAAACATTGATGTATTTGGTGTCAAGCCCTGATTTATAACTGGAATATAAAAGATAGCCCAGTTAATTCTAAGGTTAAATCCTTAATAACATTTCAGTCTCCCGCGCCTGCCTGCCGTTCTATACTGCATGACGTCGCAGTCGCTGTTAAATGAAACCGGCTAATATTTGGTTGATTGTTCGAATATATCATCATATTGTAAGGATTTTACACAGTCGAGTTTTGAATTTTAAAAGTTTATTTAATTAATGAAAACAGAACAAGGAACATTGGGAGGAAGCAGCAACGGCGCATCCACATATAGTTGAGATTTTATTTATTTTGAATTCATTAAAAGGCTGCAAACTGCTCTTCTGGTAACAGCGTAGAAGTTAGGAAGGTTTTGGCACCAAAGCAGGCTTAGTTCCGAGCGGGGCAAAATACGAGGTCTTCAGGTCAAGTCTCCTTAGCGAAGTGAAGTAGTCATGACGCCAGACGACGTACACGTGACGTAAAAGAAATATCGTCGCAATGGGAAAAGGCGCATCCACTGCAGGACCCGAAACTTGAATGCCGATACTATAAAGAAATACAAATTTTATCAGACTTGCATAAGGATCGATCAGGCAAAACTAATGACACGATAATTTCAGGATTGGCACAAAGATATCAACACATTAAACCAACCTGAGGTTTTTAATGCCCAGTGAATTGATTAATTCTATTTGATGAAGCGAATGAAGAATTTAATTTTAGAAATCCAGAGGAAATCAGTAGGAGGAGTAGGAAGTTGGACGGAAGAAGACAGTAAGAATAGTTAGAGGTTTTACTGCGTGTTGAAAGAAGAATAAAGACTTAAATTAGGATGGCAAAAACCGTAACAGTATAATAAACTGCCGACGCAAATTGCACATGCCCATTTCTTGTAAATAGATTTATTTTAATACAATTTAATATAGATTTGATATATAGTTTGATATAAANGGGACACTAACCACTACCTGGGGACACCAACCACTCACCTGGGGGCACTAACCACGAACCCGGGGGTACTAACCACACATGGAGGCATCTTAAAATTTTTGTAACGAAATTTGGCAACTTCAGGGGAGCACAAAAATAACGAATTTGGCAACTTCAGGGGAGCAGAACTTCAGGAGTTAAACTTCACTGTAGCTGGTCGTACCATGGCATCCGCCGGCTCAACGCCTCGGAGCGGGACAGTACTGCATTTTCAAACTTCGAGAAAGATAGTTCTAGAAAGGATGACGTAGCAGCCGGCCGAAGCCGGCTACTGTCACGGGAGCTCAGCACAAGGAACCTCTTGCCTCAACAGTTAGAACAGAACTCCTCGTCTCCGAGTCGTCGTCGGATGTAACGTTGGACGTGTTCCGTCTATTTGCCCTCATTTGTCCGCACAGCTGGACAAAAAAAGACGACCGCACTGCGCGCAAAAATTAAATCATCTGATGCTTATGTAATTCTCGGTGAGAAATGTTAAATTTCTCACAATATGTATAGATATAATTTCAGTAAACAAGCGTAAACTTTACTCTTTTTAGGTTCACTAATAAAATTTCGGCATTGACTGTATAAATTATTGAACCCCTGCGCTGAAGATGAGAAGTTCGCAAGATTTCACACAGAGTTCGTGGGCTTCAATGGAGAAATGATATTCTACCATACTTGCGCTATAGCCTACGTTCTTGTGGGTTATTCCTACTTAGATTATCATTCAATCCGATTAAATATGAACTTTTCCGGATTGAGCTAAGCCTAACTCAATTTAATCTTTTTATTTGACATAAACGTAAACATTCTTCGGTTGCGCACAGGCTCTAAAGGAAATATTCCGCAACACCTGCGGTGGCTTCCTTTAGTTTGGGTTATTTCTACGGTTATATCAGTCAATACGGTTAAATTTGACAATTTCAAGATTGAGAATAGTATAACTCATTCAACCTTTTTTCAGGATAAGGAGAAGCGTAAATATTCTTTGATTGTCGGCCGGCTGCAGAAGCAATATCGCGCCTCTCAGCCGCGCCGCCTTAAGAGTCCGGTTCAAGAGGCGTCTAGTGTTGACGCGCCTCCGCGGGGCGACAAAGTTGCGGCGCTCAATGGACGCCATTTGCACCAACTTCCTGGCTGATGGAGCTGGCACTTCTGACAGCCGCTTAGTGCTGACACTTCTGACAGCCGCTTAGTGCTGACACTTCTGACAGCCGCTTAGTGCTGACACTTCTGACAGCCGCTTATAGCGCTGGCACTTCTGACAGCCGCTTAGTGCTGACACTTCTGACAGCCGCTTATAGCGCTGGCACTTCTGACAGCCGCTTAGTGCTGGCACTTCTGACAGCCGCTTAGTGCTGGCACTTTTGACAGCCTCTTAGTTGGTGCTGGCACTTGTGACAGCAACTTTTCACTGTCGGTTGCAAAATTTCCAAGCCGACGGTGTTGATGGTAATGTTCTGTGGTTTATCTTAACAAGTTCTCCGTTAGTTTAGACAGAAACCCGTCAACCCATAGTGACAGACAGACCGCTCTGTGAGCTTAAATTGGGTTCCGATACCAGAGCAACTGGATCAAAGACGAGTCTAAGTGACGCGGAATACGCTTCGGGAACTGTGATATTTTTGTATTGCACTAAGAGGATTAATTGAGATTTTCTCCAAATCCAAACCAAATTTTCTCTCTTGTGTGGACCTTCCTTACCCAGTCTGGACCATTAAAATGGCATTGACTTGCTACGTGCAGTAAGTGTGTCACTATTTAGACAGTACAACCAATTTATTTTCCAGTAAGTGTGTCACTATTTAGACAGTATAACCAATTCATGTTCCAGTTTGTGTGTTATTATTTGACCCATTCATTTTTCTGAGAGTAAATCCTAGTTGGGACTCGTGGTCATTTACCTGTACTGAATGATGACTCACTTATGTCTCCCTGTACTGAATGATGACTCACTTATTTCTCCCTGTACTGAATGATGACTCACTTATTTCTCCCTGTACTGAATGATGACTCACTTATGTCTCCCTGTACTGAATGATGACTCACTTATGTCTCCCTGTACCGAATGCTGACTCACTTATGTCCCTCTGTATCGAATGATGACTCACCGTGAAGGTTGGGACTGGAAGAGGGTTAGTGTTCAGTAGGGTTAATTAGGGCTCAAAAACGTTCAACTCGAAACGAAATTTTTTTTTGCGTACTGCTGATCGAATTTAGACCGGGAAATAGATAAATGAGATATAAATTCAACTATTTCGACATCAGCACTCCTATTTCTTCATGTGGATGTGCCCTATTCACGACAAATTCCTCTGAGACGATCGCCGGTAACGAGACTGTGAGTGGTCCATTGATTTGCTCAGTCATCGTTTGTATTTAAAGAGTGAAATATAATTAACAGACCGTTATAAAGCACTGATAAGCTAGTCTATTGTTTGTTGTCACTCAGAGAACTGAGTGAGACTGTCCAACAGCGCTGCTCTTACTCCCCTTGTATGGTCATTTTATCTCATTGTGACTCGACACAAGGGGGGTATCAGTGCTACGTCCGCTCTCTGCTCGTGCAGCTGGTAAGAAAGTGTGTCAAAATTTGAACAAAATTACCCATTCACTTATATGAGTGTTGGGTTAATTCAGACAGTGGCTAAGACGCGGCCCAATAAATAAATATTTTCTTCCAATAGTCCGTCTTGTAAGTGTTACGTGATTTTAGGGTTAAAATAAAAGAGATGTTTCCAAGAATAAAACTGGGCGGTTCATCAGGATAGTTACGTTCAAATTAATGCGTAGAGGACTCGTGGATAAATCTTGCGGATGGCGACGGCGCAATCAACGCCACTGCAAAACTTGCCTCGAAAGTTAGGCCAGACAGGCGAACCATTAGCACGTCACTCGTCCTTACCGACGCAAAGCGGAATTCATTACGGGGAATTTCTGTGAAAATTCTGCGGCGAATTCGGAAAATTCAGAGGAAAAGTCGGGAATAAAAGTTGATGGATATCAGCCTGCGACGCTCGGTTATTTTAATGCAAGTAGAATAGAATAGAAGTGTCGGCGTTGAAGAAATAGGCCCATGGATGTGTAGGATGTGAGGACAATTTTACAATTAACAGGAATGTTATCAGTTAGAAGTTTATCGTGAAATCTGCTGTGGATGGAGTCCAGTGAGTGATGGTGAATGTTATCGCGTTTTTAAGCAGTGGACCGAATTGTGAATAACGTCGTGAATTTCATTGGGAATTCAGCCTCGAAAATTGTTGTGAATGCTACGCGAATTTTACTTCTCTCTTGTGTTTATATTTTCGCCATACAAAATATAGTGACGGAATTTTCACGTATTAGAAGAAGCGAGTGAATTTAGCCTCGTTTAGGCTTGGCTCGGATCTGGGCTTGCGGCGGGTCTTGAAAATACAAGGAATTTGGGGACGTTATTTTGGGCTTGGGGATTAGCTGCTTAGAGGAGTAGGGTGTAGGAAGTGGGGGCTGGAGGGGGAAGAAGTAATGACATGAGGCATGGATGGTAAGTGATGAGGAGGTAGGGAGAGAAAATCTTGAGGGAAGTGGGGAACCGGGGGTAAGCGAGGACTAATGGCGAATAGGACTAGACAGGAGGAGATAGTTGAGGGGCAGAGAGGGACAAGGAGGGAGTATGAGTGAGAAGGGGCTAGAGAGGAGAGGACAGTTAATTGAGGGGAAAGAGAGACTATAGGTAGCAGTAGAAGTTAAAAGGAACTGGAGAGAAGTCTATAGGTAGAAGTAGAGGTGACGTAAGTTAAGATAACAGAAAGTTGATGTCCTGAAATTCATCGTGAAGACATTCGGGATCACCGACTTTAAAGAGCATCATATACCTCTCAAGAACTCGAATCCAAATTAACTAACTAATTTTAAATCTAACTAACTAATTAACTAACTAATTTTGAAAGTACCTAAATGACTGCGGAAAATGTAATATAAATCTTCAATGCCGGATTTTTCATTTGCAAATGCATTAAACAATAAATGTTATTTGTCCATCAAGTATTTCTTACGAAAAGATAGAATTTCATTAGCGCACACAATTCCATGTGCCACAGCTTTCATTTTATAGCAGTCCCATGTATCTGATAACAAAATATTGATACCGGTGTATGTACATCAAGAGTTAGATTCTGTTTATTTTTCAATTATTAGATCAAAACCGTATATTCTCGACCGTGACAGGACTCGAACCTGCAATCTTCGGATCCGAAGTCCGACGCCTTCTCCATTAGGCCACACGGCCAATGATGTAATAAAATTCTTCATCGATCTCTGACCAATTGCATTTAAATATTATTGAAGCGAATTTATTATATCGTTATATTGTATTTTACTGTTAAATTGATTAGAATTGGTTCCATTCCATTGTCTCGGAATGACTATGATATGTCATACGTAAAAGCTATTAAAAACATCTAGCTTAATTGAACAGGATCGTTTGAAAAGTTGCACTTTCTTGTTTTCACCATAAATATTACAACTTGTGTGCTTTTGCAAACGTGTCTTAGACGTTTTGATCATTTCCTTGCATATTTTAGACGCTAATGCACCTCTCCGATACTTTGACGGCCGGTCTCGCGACCAGTCTCCAAGTCTTATTGGGCCTAAAATACCACAATAATGAACGCGGTTCGATGTAAATTTGCACACGTGTTCAATAGGATCTAACGGTGATGTTTAGGTTGTGATCGTTTTTTTTTATTTCGCCTTCGTTTCCAAGTTAAACGGAAAAAACTGTGCAATTGAACAGGTGATGTATATTATGCTCACTGCGAATTCAATACAATATGAACGTATTACTCGCAAACGAAAGTGAAATAAGTGACCACGAACTAAACATTACATTTAGGTCCTATTGAACATGTGTGCAAATTTTCATTGAGCTGCCTTGATTAATTTCCGAGCTCCGAGTAAGAACGCCTTCAAGTCCAACAGCTATCTCAAACAATTGTCAGCTATGGAAAGATCGAGTTTGAATCGGCAACATGCCATGGGCCTCTATCTTCAGTACAGAAATTTCTATTCTATTTTAATCTAATTTGGGATATATTTTAGGCTCACTACAAATTTTACAATCAGCTGCAAAACTGTCGGTCGTTTCTCCTTACAGCCGTATAACTCCCAAATGATGGTGAAATCGAAAAAATGTGTGAAACATCTCTCCAAATTAAATTACATAAGTTATGTATCGTTATTTGATCTCTACATAATTTTTTCTTCCGCTGGCAGCGTTGTGCTCATAAAATACTATTTAGCGTTGATTTGAAAATACCTAAACATATTTGGAGGTTTTAATACTGATTCTTCTTTATTGTCAGACAGCGGATGCCGATGTATCATTATATTTTATTTCTAACATTTAGGTTTATTATAACGATTTGATTATTAGAAAAAGCACGGATGTTAAGATCTAAACTGCGCATGCAACTTAATTAATGTATGCTTCCTTTTACCCTATAATCTGGTTATTTGAATAAATATAAATACAATATAAGCAGCATTATAATAACGAAACAAGTTATCATGAATTTGAAATGATATTTTCAAATTCATTTATAGTATCACTATTTCATGTCTATCTGTGGACGGTCTCCCATATTACAATTAGTCAATTCCGAATTCTTTCTGGCAACATTCACACCGCCACCCCTACCCCTCTATTGCCTTGTTGTTGTTTCGAGTGTTAGGTACGTATTTTGTTCGTAAATTTGATTTATTATTTTAAAAGTGAATTGGGTAAAGTTTTTAATTATGTGATTAAATTATTCTTGTGATGTATCAGTTGAATGGAATAATTTTTTTGTTTCATAGCACTGTTCTTATTAACTGAAGAAACTTTGTTTATTCAGAAAAGTTGAAGGTTGTCGTATTGAGAATGTGTTTTTGATACTCTCATTACTCTGCTGCAATGTGATAACTGATAAATATTGCTGTTTCGAAGCTAATTTGAATAATTTTTTTTGGATATACCTAGAAACTATAAGCTAAAATCTAAGTGTGGCAAAATGCAAGTGCTTGTTGCTCACATCATCACATGGCATGGACTGCATTTCCTTTTTGAGCCATGTTTATATCAGGGGACGACTGAAATAACCCAGCATTGCCCAATAGGCCTACCAGCATAATTTTCATACTTCACCCCGTGCCATAGTGACAAACCAGAGATTTTTTAGAATCAGTTCATTTTTAATTTTCTCATTTACCCAAGATTTAAACCAAGTTCTTATGTATGATGATGCTGGTATCCAGGATACTTTACTGGTCTACTTATAGGACTCAAAAATGAACTTGAGGGAGAGTCTAAAAAACTCTGCTTTGCCACTATGCCCCGTGCGCAAGCATGCTGCAGAGCAAATTAGCCAACATGATTGAAAAGCCACATGAAAGCCACAGGGACTAAATTCCTTCATGGATGCAAACCAGCAAGCCAATGACCTGCAAGCCGCCAAAACAATGGTCGTAACCCACACGCTAAACCCCAAAATATTTCTATTCCATGCAGCCTAGCCATAGTGGCAAAGCAGAGAGTTTTTTAGACTCTTCTTCAAGTTCAATTTCAAGTCCTATAAGTAGAGCAGAAAAGTATCATGGATACCAGCATCATCATACATAAGATTTTGGCCTAAATCTTGGGTAAATGAGGAAATTAAAAATGAACTGATTCTAAAAAATCACTGGTTTGCCACTATGAGCCTAGCCCCTTCCCCACTTTTGATAAAGAACGCCCTGCGCCACACTGCTACCTCTCCAGCCTGTCCGTTCTTCTGGAGGCTAAACCTCCACGCTTACCCCCTGCTCCCCCTCCTTTCGGTACGCCCTGCGCCACACTGCTACCTCTCCAGCCTGTCCGTTCTTCTGGAGGCTAAACCTCCACGCTTACCCCCTGCTCCCCCTCCTTTTGGTACCAGCTTGCAGAAGAAGTTTAACCAAACCTAACCTAACCTAACCTAACCCCTTTGCCATAGTGGCTAAGCAGAGAGTTTTTTAGACTCTCCCTCAAGTTCATTTTTGAGTCCTATAAGTAGACCAGTAAAGTATCCTGGATACCAGCATTATCGTACTTAAGAAATTGTTTTAAATCTTGAGTAAATGAGAAATTAAAAATGAACTGATTCTAAAAAAGCCCTGGTTTGCCACTATGCCCTTCACAGTATCGCGGAAAGGTGGAGAGAATGGGGTAAGTGTGGAGGTAGAGGATGCTGGTGAGCGTTAGGGCTGGGCTTACGCCTGCGAAGTGGGTAAGGTGATGCGATTGAGGCATTGCTTGTTTCAAGCTGGTGTGGCGAAATGAGGCAAGTAAGAACAGCTGCTTGCAGCAGCTTAGGTATTAGACTGACTATTTCTATTGCATGTAGAGGGTTGGCATTGGCTTTTGGGCTGATTTAAGAGTCAAATTTTTGGGCTACGGCAGTGCTCCCTATATCAGTATATGAATAGCTTTCCCACCATTTCTTCGAGAAATGGCTTTCTTGTGCTCAGGTTTCCGGCTATCTAGATGCATTATTAGAATGTTAGCAAAAGGGTATTATCAAATTTTGATCATGGAATACAGCATTTCAATTTAGGTACCTATTAAAAAATTTTGAAAGGCAGGAATCATGACTGACATGACAGCCTCTGACTCACTGACTCAGCATGTAGGTAATTCAAACTTCAAAATCGAAGCAGGTTTTGAAAATTCCCTCATATGAGAATATCAACTCTAGCTCCCTATAATTACAGAATATAACATTTTTTCTTTACTTGAGTATGAATGTGGCATGGTGCTGGTCTGCTGGACATTGGTTGACTTGCCTTACTGAGTACTGACTAACCTCAGGATAGAATAAAACCTTGGAAAAACCCCATAACACAAGCTGGAAAATTTCCTTATTACTTGAATCTTTTAGCTAGTACAATCTGGTTGGGAACAGTCATAGTTTTTTCTGAAATTGTGTGGCTTTAATATCATGTAGCCAAGCCTAGTCAGTACTAGTGTCCCCTGGCTTTCTGTAGATCTGAAATCTCAGGGCTCCAATGAGTCCAAATGTCCAATATAAAATATTTTTGTTTGATTGAAAAAATCATGGTTCACAAACAACATGGTTCAGAAAATTTTCGGCTTTGGCAGTACTTAGTACTACGACTCGAGGCCCCTGCCATAATATCCTCCATAATGAGTTGACTTGAAACATTTTCTTTTAGATTGCATAGGAAATAGTTTTGGTTGTGTCAGACTGCATTTTCACATTTTCAGTTGCCTGTAAAGTAAAAACAAATGTTCTTGTTGCTGTTACTAGGGTAAAATTGGCAATTTGGACTTTGGAGTAACATGTGTACTGGACTTTGTTAATAAGTTTGTGGCTCATAAATGACTCTTCATGGCCAGGGCAAGGAATTAACAGCTCAAAGAAATGCAATCATGTTGCAAATTCATATAAGTAACCGCGGCTTTTGAAATCCAGTTGCGGTTCAGAGAGTACACGTTTTCTTCACTAGCAGCCTAGCAGGCATGGAATATATCTACTTGGTAGCCGTGACTGAATTTTTGGAGCTGTGGTTTTATGAATTTGCCAGGAATGCCAGCCATGATTCCATTTCTTCAAGTCGTGATTTAATTTCTTTGAACCTAAATTAGATATCTCAGCTATTAAAAGCCATTTAAGAGCCGGCAGCTGCAAACTTTTTTACTAAGTCCTCTGCGCGTGTTACCCCTAATCTAATTTAACCCTAAAAACAGTCAACACTAACATTTGTTTTCACTTGAGTGGCAATTGATCATGTGATAATGCAGTCTGACTGCTCTGACATGACCGCAACTATGCGATCTATAAGGAAATGTTTTAGGTTGACTTGTTGTTTTGTTGTGCAGGATATTTTGGCAGGATTGTTGGAATGGTGTGGATTGTGGAAGTTGGAAATTTTATGAAATGACAAGTTTGCAGAGTGCAAACTGATTTTTTCAATCAAACAAAAATACATGCCATTAAAGCCACAAGATTTCATACCTACTGAAATTATAGGATATTAAAGCCGTAATATTCCCCCCCCCCCCAAAATAGGACTTTTCCAGCCCTGCTCACTAGGCTGCAATTGCAAAATTATATTTTAAATAAGTTTGAAATCTTATAGCACGATCAGACACATTTCAAGAGCTGATTCATCAAGCAGGAATCTTGATTCCTCCAAAAATGATAGAAATTATTGGTTTGTGGCTCAAAAGGTAGCTACTGTAAAATGGGGTAACTTTGACCACTTTATTTTTTCAGATGATGCCAATTTTTTACTAGACTTAAAAACTTAACTTAACTTAACTTAAAAAAACTAAAAAAACTTAAACTTAAATTGAAACGTGCAAAATACAGGTCTATATTCCAGCTTTATTCACCATAAATTGCTGGCTCCTGCCTCTCATAGTTTTGATGTAATTTCAAAAAAAGTTATGGTCTTTGTTACCTCAGCTCTTGTGGTTTCTTTGACTGGGCGGTAAAATCAATTTTATTTTTTGGTAAAATAACTCCAAATAACTCCAGGCTTTGGTGCATTGTAGTAGAACTCTTCTAGTTACATATGCAAAAGACAAATCTTAGGAAAGTGTCATAGTTTGCAAATGGGGGGGCGCCACCTCCCAATGGGCAAAATGTGACCACCTAATGGTAGCCGTGACAGGATAACATTGACCGGTTTGGAAATGAAGGTAAAATTACCATATATAAGACTCAGTAGAGTCTGAAACATAAAGAAAAAACATTAATAGGTGTATCAAATATAAAATATGTTATATAGGTACCTATGGTAATTTTAACTTAATTTCCAAGCCGGTCAATGTTACCCCGTCACGGCTGCCATTAGGTGGTCAAAGTTCCCCCATTTGGGGGCGGCGCCCCCATTTGCAAACTATGACACTTTCCTAAAATTTGTCATTTGCATATGTAACTAGAAGAGTTCTACTACAATGCATCAAAACCTGGAGTTATTTTACCAAAAAATACAAAAATTGGAGGGGGTACTCCAACAGGCTTTGAATAATAGCTATTTTTCGTGGGTCACATTATTAATTTTTTAACCTATTAGATATACAAACTTTTTAAATCTTTCTATTGTGTTACGTACCCTCAGTATTAGGCCTTTGATGGCCATTGACAAAAATTTTCTATGTCAAATCGTTTTTGAGTTTTGGGGTTTTTTGTTAAAAAAACGAAAAGTGGTCAAAGTTACCCCACCGGTCAAAGTAACCCCATTTTACGGTACATATCATGCCTGCCTAGGGCCTCTACACAGGCACTAGGCAATGCCCATAAGGCCATAACTTTTCTGAAAGATACAGCAGAAGCTACAAATGAACTTGGAAAAATGCATGTGTGCTTGCTGTCAATTTGACCAGTTTTTATTGCCCTTGCCTAATTTACTTGCTAAAAATTGTCCACTTTTTGCCAGCAAGTCTTGAAAAGTGCCAATTAATGGTAGTTTAACCTGTAATTTTTCTGCCTGATATTCTGGATTGGGCTAATTCAAAGGAGGAGACTGGAGAGTGCAATGCCTCTGATAGAATCAAAAGAACCTCCTTTTCCTGGAATAGAAACTCAAAGAAGGAAAGATGGATTTATTTTTCTTTTTAATGAGCTCTCAATTCATTGAACCTGTATCAATGTATACCAAGTTTATGAATGGTGCACTCAAGGGGCCTAGAAAATTATTGCAATTAAATTAATCATTATGCTACCATACATTTATTGGCTTGAAAGAGCGACATATCGTAAAATGGGGTAACTTAGACCACTTTTTTTATAAATGATGACATTTTTTTACTAGCTAAATTAAACTTGAATTGAAACATGTCTAAGTTACTCCATTTGGGGGCGGCGCCCCCATTTGCAAACTATGACACTTTCCTAAAATTTGTCATTTGCATATGTAACTAGAAGAGTTCTATTGCAATGCATCAAAACCTGGAGTTATTTTACCAAAAAATAAATAAAAAAATGAAGAGGGTACTCTGACAGACTGTAAATAATTAGCTTCTTTTTCATGGGTCACATTTTAAATTTTTTAACCTATTAGATACGCAAACTTTTTAAATCTTTCTACTGTGTTATGTAGCCTCAGTATTAGGCCTTTAATGCCCATTGACAAAATTTTTCTATGTCAAATAGTTTTTGAGTTTTGAGCGTTTTTGTTAAAAAAGGAAAGTGGTCTAAGTTACCACGCCGGTCTAAGTTACCCCATTTTACGGTATCTAAGTTAATGGCATTGTCAACTTTTTTGTATTCAAAATTGGCCAAATTCATTAGTATTGTAGATAATTTTATGACTATTCAATTTATTCAGATTTAAGGTAGATTCAGGTCTGAAATTGCTATTTGTATTATCAAAATTGTACATGTGTTAAGAAATCCCCTCTGCCACATTCATTGTATTATTTCATGTATTATCAATATTGACCAATTATTTTGTATAAGCTGTGTCCCTGATTAATTGTTCTTTACGAAATTGGATTTGTTACCAGGTGTGAAAAATATCCCAACAATTTCTGCATTGATTACTATTGACCAAAGTCTTTAGTCACAGCAATAAGAACAAAATTTAATTCTCAGAGCATGCATGAAAAGAGAGCATACTGTTTCATTAACAATTTTATTTCATAGCAATTCATCTAGTAGGAAAATAGCAGATTCAAAAAACAAGAGTGAAAATTTTCCCACTGATTGTCCATTGTGGAATATCAGACAAAAGTTTCCTAAAATTGCAGGCATAAATAATCACTTCATGGCAATTTTTTAAAATCGCAGGTTAAAATATGCCTCTTTTCACTTATTTTTCACTGAATAAATTGGTACAAGTCCACTAAAACGGGCAAAATTAGCCAGATTCACAGGCATTTTTGCCTAATTCATGGGTGGTGATTTTCCTTTTAGGCTTCATACTGACAGTTTACTGCTCCACAGTGATATGTTTTCAGTAATTTAGGCATTTTGCAGCTTTATCTACTTAGGCCATAATGCTGGTGGAGTTTTATTCACTGCTTTAGGCTACATGATCATGGGTGAATCATATAAACAGGCAAATTTCTTGTACAGTTTACTAATTGTTGGTAATTATTACCTAAATGCAATGGTAAAAAAGTAGCTGTCAATACCACCATGCTCCTACCAACTCACACTAACATTTATCCTGCTTGCAGTTAATACGCAGTCACCATGGGTGCGTACAAGTACATGCAGGAGCTGTACCGCAAGAAGCAGAGCGATGTGATGAGGTTCATCCTGCGTGTGCGCACGTGGAACCTGCGTCACCTCAACACCCTGCACAGAGCCCCCCAGTCCACACGCCCTGAGAAGGCCAGGCGACTCGGATACAAGCACAAGCAAGGTACAACATTTTTTCTTGGTTAAATCTATATCGTGTTGAAGCCTAATGTTCTCAATTTTATTTTACCATTCCAGCTTGCACTTGTTTCTTCACAATCTGCTAGATATAGTAAGTGCTTAACACTCGTTTGTTTTTACAATTATAATGTTTATTCCTCTTTATGGGGTGCATACCTGTGATGGAAAACCTGAAAAGTTGTATACAAGTTTGGAAAATTAAAAGTCGTGAGGCTGGAAAATTGCAAGCCATATAAAGGTGACTTGTACAACTCACAATTTTCCTGACTTGTATATGACTTATAATTTTCCAGACTCATATACGACTTTCCAGGTTTCCCACTCACCGTCTTTATATTAGATTTCTAGCTATAGGTTTGCAGCAATTTTGGCCATATGGCCTTACCTCCTTGCGATTGCAACTTTAAATGTATTATTTTTCATGTTTCAATTTATTTTAATTGATGCAAACCAGGAACATTTTCAGAGTGCTTTTGCTACTCTGTGACATACGCCTGGCAGAGCAAAAGTTCCTTGTCACTCTGGCTGGCTGTTGCTGTTGGCTTGTAGACAGAACTAACAAGTAAATAATCCTCTAATTATTATTGTGTTGCTGCATGAAGGTAGCAAACGAATATTCATGGCATTTTCACTATGATAATTTTCAGGGGGAAATTTGACAACCCTGCCAATTTGCCAAAGCACTTCCAAACCCATTCCATCAGCTATTCCATGTTCCTCAGTTGTTTCTGAGGCATGAGGATTACAGTATTTGCTATGTATGCTCAATTTCCAGTAATATAAAATCCATACAGTGTTGGTATATAAATCGTTTACTGTATTTTAAGAGAGTAGCCATACCAAAATATAATTCTAATTCCTAACTTAATTTAAATGTAATGATAATGTTGACAATGGCTTCTTGTTATCTTTTCATGAGAAAGCTATGTATACGATGCAGTATTCAATGGGTTCTAATGACCCATTTAATGACATGCTAGTAAATGTTTTGACCATAGTCTGAATTAAGGTAATTAGAGCACCCAGACTCTAATTACAGGTCGGTCAGTGGCCGCTCTGTGCCGAAAGTCTGGTACAGCAATCCTGCTCCTGCCAATATATTGCTCGTGGTTATGCCGAGCTCATGGCGGCTCATACAATCAATAATTCTATGTGATATTAATTGGTCTCGAGTCCTGTAAGTATGATTATTTCTCCGTTGGTATTTTAATTTAAATTCATCACGTGACTAGACTTTCAAGAAAGATGATTTGTATGCTTCTAAACATTGTAGTTTTTTTGGTTATCTAGAGTTAGGAGGCGAATGCTTTGGGATGTGCTGGTGTAGAGGGCACCTAGAGATTAAATAGTGGTGCCAGGAGAGTTATGGGTTGGTGCTAGTTGAGGGACTGCACCAAGGCGTTGTTTGTTAGTCTTATACAATATTAAGGTGGTTACATTGACAATTCTATTGTTGCCCCGGTAACTGGACCAGGGGCTTCAGTATTTTGCTCACGAGTTTTGATGTTCCCTGTCGTCAAGTACCATGAAACAATTCAGTGTATAACTGCAGGAAAAGCTGACCGTGTAGAAGGAAGCTCTGGTATCTGTAAGATGATTTGCTTCATGTAATTTGGTCATGTGCTTCTCTTTCATAGTTCATGCCTGTACCACGTACCTGAATGGCTATATTTGTGTTACTGTTTCTTGCCCTGATAACCTTTTAAACCAAAGTATTTCTTAGGTTAAAAATGGCCTATAACTTCATTTGCCTCAATTTTAATTTGTCGAATTGTAGAGTTTATATTCTATGTATTTTTGTAATTAATTTTTCTGTAGTTGAAGTATGGTACATGATGGGAGCTGTTGATGTCTGCGATGTGAGCTGTTGATGTACGTGATGTGAGCTGTTGATGTACGCGATGTGAGCTGTTGATGTACGTGATGTGAGCTGTTGATGTACGCGATGTGAGCTGTTGATGTACGCGATGTGAGCTGTTGATGTACGCGATGTGAGCTGTTGATGTCTGCGATGTGAGCTGTTGATGTGCGTGATGTGAGCTGTTGATGTGCGTGATGTGAGCTGTTGATGTACGTGATGTGAGCTGTTGATGTACGCTGCAGGTACCCGCGTTGTTTCTCTTACAATTAACGAGCTCTCCAAAAGTAACTGAAATTTGAAGCTGGGTTTCCTGGGTTAAGCTTTAGTTACAAGTGAATTTATTATTATTGAAGTTTATAGATCTCAAGTTTCTGAATAATATGAGGATGTAATCAAGATTTTTAGTGAGCGTTTTTTTTCTCTTTCAGGCTTCGTGATTTACCGCGTGCGTGTGCGCCGCGGTGGTCGCAAGCGTCAGGTGGCGAAGGGTTGCACCTACGGCAAGCCCCGCAGCCACGGAGTCAACGAGCTCAAGCCCACCCGCAACCACCAGAGCATTGCTGAGGTATGCTGCGTGTTGCGTGTGTGGCTGCGTGTTGCGTATGCGGCTACGTGTGTGGCTGCGTGTTGAGTATGCGGCTACGTGTGTGGCTGCGTGTTGCGTATGCGGCTACGTGTGTGGCTGCGTGTTGCGTATGCGGCTACGTGTGTGGCTGCGTGTTGCGTATGCGGCTACGTGTGTGGCTGCGTGTTGCGTATGCGACTACTTGTGTGGCTGCGTGTTGCTACGTGTGTGGCTGCATGTTGCGTGTGTGGCTGCGTGTTGCGTATGCGACTACGTGTGTGGCTGCGTGTTGCTACGGGTGTGGCTGCGTGTTGCTACGTGTGTGGCTGCGTGTTGCGTGGGTGGCTGCGTGTTGCGTGGAATGTTTCTATTCTTCCATTGTTATGTGTCCGTGTGCTTCGCGCAGTATATGTTGCCGTATCACATTCATAATTGAATCGCGCCTCTATACACCTGGATGCGTTCCTGCATCCTTCTTACCGAATTGAAGCTTGTCTGTTCAAACTCATAAGTTTTTATCCTATAAGTTACCAATTGAGTTTTCAATCAAGAGGTCAAACGGAATAAAATTAGCTAATGACTTAGTCACCATCTTTCATGTTTATAGAATATATTTAATCGAATTTGGTCAAGCATTGACACGCGTCACTCCGTTTATGTTTCATTAAGTTTCTATTGGTAAAGTTGTTAACCTCTGCACGGTTGTCAGGAGCGCGCAGGGAAGCGCATCGCATCGCTGTCGGTGCTAAACTCGTACTGGATCGCGCAAGACTCGACGTACAAGTACTACGAGGTCATCATGATTGACAGGGCACACAAGGCTGTGCGCAGGTATGTTCAGCTCCCGCATGTACTGTTTAATCTGCCTTTATATTCTACTAATTGTAGTTCTCGAGAAGATGCCGCTGGTGCCCTCCAGTTGATCTCGCTAATTGTCAATAGTTTTGTAGAACTTTTTTGTACCTTATTTAACATGAACATAAATTGCAGTGTATTGACATAACATTCATCTCGTATCCCTTGTAACGATTCCGGCTTGGAGTTATGATCGGGCAGACACGAATCAAGTTTGCCTTCTCTAATTTTGCTACTTGCTAATAATTATTATTATTATGTATTAAGGGACGTCAATCGTCCTACGCCAACGGTCCACATTTTAGTCACTCGCTGATCGATTCCTCCCCCGTTGTTCCCTAGCTTCTCATTCCCCAATTCCCTCGCTTCTGTTACTCATTTAATCATCCAGTGTGCATACCCCCCCCTTACGCTGCCCCGTATACTCAACATCATCCCCCCACCCAGGGACCCCGCCATCAACTGGATCGTGTCAAGCAAGCACAACCACCGTGAGTTGCGTGGCCTGACCAGCGCTGGCAAGAAGCATCGCGGTCTGGGCAAGGGCTTCAAGTACAACAAGACCATCGGTGGCTCCCGCGCCGCTGCATGGAAGAGGAGGAACACCTTGTCGCTGCGAAGAAGGCGTTAGAGGAAGCCAACCATCTCCTCATAATAAAGATCTTCTCGTGGAATTCTCTTTTCATGCCTTTTCTCGTAAATATTCTTTATTCAGCTCGTGGAAAATTTTTTTTACTGCTTACTCAGCCAAATTTTGTATCGATATTGGGTGTAAAATTGAACGAAATATTGAAGGATATCACGACACGGTGCGCCTCGTTTTAGGGGCAAGTTGGAGCAGTTAGTGCCGACTAAAACTAGCCGCCTTTAGTTCTACCAGCTATTGAGCTTATACACGAGGCAAGTAGTAACTGCTAGTATTTCCTCGTCTGTGTAGCCACCAGATTGTTCTGAGATTACATAAAGGCTAGTAGGGGATTGTTTAAGTACTAGTATTCATAATTTCGCATACCAGTTTCCCCGAATTGAAAATCTATTCCAAATGATCAATTTTCAGCAGTTGACACTTTGAGTCGTTCTCGTTGCTAGTAATGTCGACATATCTGGGAAATTGGGAGGTTTGCCATGACGTTAACTAAATTTATCTCTATTAAATCTGACCTAACTGATGGGTCAGTTGAAATTATGGATTAGGTTAAAAATATTAGTAGTTAATGGCAGACTTGCTCTTTGATTCAAGATGCATTGAGGACGTGAGGTGAGTTGTACTAATATTTTTTAGTTTTATTTACAAATTGCATGCAATTCACAGCCATTGCTGAGCCGGCCGCTTCAAAGGAACGAATATACCTTGTAACGATTTGTATTCTTATGGCAAAAATGACTGATGCCGTTTATAATGAATTGCTTATTGCACCGCAAAGAGATCAGTATCCCTCAGTGGTCTTGGTACTAGGTTTCCATTAATGAGGTACTTGAATAATACGAAACGCAGGTAATGGAGGGGTTCTTTTAAGAAGTATCGTGGTTTGGTCACTTGTGTTGGAAGTTGTACTGCTGCTGCTACTACTTGGTTATTCTGCGGGTTTTCACCAAGCAGGATATGCCTAGCAGTTAATTTAAATGGAACTATGATGGACTGATTAGATGCCCGGTAAGAAAGTGTATGAACGCGCGGGTTTTGCTGCGATTGATAATATCATTAGCAATACGGACATGATTAGATGATCTTGAACTCAAAATCTATAATACTATTTATACACGGGGAGAGTCATAGGACATATTTTTGAGAACTTTTTTATTGTGGCGTAGAAAAAATCCAATAAAATTCATATACGTATTACCAAAAATTTCGTGTCAGGCGATTTTTTTAGGTGCAAACTGAATGATTTGAACAGCAGCTCGGGATGATCGCTTGCCCCGTGGGTATCCTGGGACTTTGCCCACGTGGGTGTCCCGAGACGTGGGCCCCATGGGTGTCCCGAGACGTGGGCCCATGGGTCTCACGGGTAGGCGCCACCACTGACGATGCAGTAGCACACAGGCGACGCTGCAGTAGCCGCTGTCAGAACGAAACCGACATACGACGTCGGCACCGTTGTCGATTGGTTGCCCCAGATGAAGTAGCTCCACTGCAGTGAACAAGAGACGGTCATTAGATGAAGTAGCCCCACTGCAGTGAACAAGAGACGGTCATTAGATGAAGTAGCCCCACTGCAGTGAACAAGAGACGGTCATTAGATGAAGTAGCCCCACNCAACTCACAACAGAGATGGAGTAATGTACTCAACTCACAACAGAGATGGAGTAATGTACTCAAATCACAACAGAGATGGAGTAATGTACTCAACTTACAACAGAGATGGAGTAATGTACTCAACTTACAACAGAGATGGAGTAATGTACTCAACTTACAACAGAGATGGAGTAATGTACTCAACTCACAACAGAGATGGAGTAATGTGCTGAACTTACTTGAGTGTACGCAATCTTGCAGAGTCCGGTGCACGTAGCAGTAGTCGTAGCCTGCCTGGCCTCCTCTCCTGCACAAGGTAAATTTATCTTCAGAATAACATGAAGAATATTAAGTCTCAATTGAAAATGCACGCAATTATACGCTCTGATCGAAATATGATTGCGTCATTGTATGCTGGTCAGAGTTCACAGTTATGTACATTTTGAAAGTCAAAGATTCCTATGAGACTTTCACAGCTCTACAATCTGCCTTCAGTGATAAGATTTCGTTGTAATCGTCCGCTATAAGTTATTTTCATCAATTGCAATAGTCAGTTTCGTAATGTTGATGAAGCGGAGTTTGTTTTTCTATCACTCAAAACTGAATTGCATAACACTCATGAGTAAAAGAAATTTCATATTATCAATAGAGATGCGCAACTTTGCCGCACAAAATATTCTCTCTGGCTTATCTCTAAATAGAATTTTTTATCTCTAAATAAAATCATTTACTAACTCAACACCACATCTTCTGCGAGGTTTTCACCTCTTAAAACAATTTAAGACAATAATGTACGAATGATTCACGAGCTACTGAGCTTCAAAACATTTTAGATAAAATCTGTAATGGCGGCTAAATGGTTCTGCTACCACAGTTTGTAGCCAGCTTAGATTATTTTAAGATTTCTTACGGATAAAAATTTCGATAATTATCAGACTAAAATATTCGCAATATTCGTCAATATTTCAGCCCGTGGCAGTCCTGTCCACCCCTCACCCCCTGCATCGCCGTCCCCCACGACCACTCGGTAGGCCGCCATCCCAGACACCAGGTCGTCCTCCTGCCGCCATCAATTATCATTACAATTAAATATTTGAACAGTTTTACTTCTTAACTTTTGTAAAGTATTTCACAACTTCAGAAACTTACAGTCGATGAACTGAGTTCAAGTCCGTGCTGATAAGTTAATGACTTTGGGATGATGTTCTCAAACTTCATTGACTTTTGACGCTGCGAAGCTCAGATACAAATCAACAATGGGCAAAAATGCAGCAAATTAATCATTTATTTTAAACGATTATAATGAACCATTGCAACAATAAGTCCAACCTGGTTGAGATTGACAGCTATGGCAGCCGCAGCTACCAGCAGCAGGAGGCACAGCATCGATGACTTCATCTCGACTTGTTGTTGAATTTTTATATCTGGAAAATTTTTCGGTAAATTGAGTGGATTCTGGGAGTGTTTTTATGAAGAAATATTGTTTCAGTTTAATAAATTTTTCCTGTTCAATTAAAACTATCTTTATCACACGTGTTGTTTTAACAAACATGAGAGAATTTATCGAAATACGAGTATGTAAATTGTACATTTGATTTCAGTAGGAATACAAAAGCCCTCACATGTTAGGTCATCCTTTCCGTAAATCAAAGTGACCAAACTCCGAAATGATTAAAGTTTGAAGTACAAGTAAGTTTACTTGCCTAACTCACCTATTTGAGTAAATTGAACTTTATATTATTTTAATTCTACAAATAAACTCATGAGTAAAGCCGAGCTTCTCACCTGAACAAGAAGCTGCTGGGAAGCGTATGGTTGCACTCTGCGCCGGCCGCCGCTTTTATGCTCCGCAAAACCGCAAATCAAATCCCTCCTCCTCCGCGTCCGCGGCTGAAGGTGGCGCAGTCGTCGTGAATTATGTATGAAATAAAATACAGAGATCTTCATTCAGTTTGGATGGCAGTCGCTGTATGGAAATAAAAAACTTTGTCAGGACATCGGACACAAACGCTAAAATAATGGCATGTATATTTGACAATAGAAAGCAATATGTTCATTGTAATGGCAGGGCCACAACGATTGCACGTCAATTCTTGTTGATGTCACGTCATCGCAATTTATAAAAATGATGCAAATGTATTCACACAATCACACTTGTGTGGCCCACATTTGTGACATGGGAGGCACATATGTGTTTTTCTCATCCAAACTCGTGTGGTACAGAACTAGATCGATCTATCATATGAAAACCTTTCTTATAACAAAACCAAGTTATTATTACAGCAAGTACAGCATTAATTTTCCAGTATTAACCATATCACTTATGGTTAATGAAGTCTCATGTATGGTAGCGCCTCAGGGAGAGGCAGTCTACCCATAGAACAAAATAACTCACCCTACTAAAGGGTTAGATATTTTAAACTCACATCTGGGACTAATGAGGGCTTTTAAAAATATACAACATAGATAGTAAATCACTCTGTTGAAAACCTAAATCATTCATTCATTAAGTGCTGAGCCTTATGAGATCACAATGCTTCCTTATGTCTAAATTTATATACATTTCCGACGGTGTGATCTCTTTTGAGGTGTTTAACTGCACTCCATTTAATTTCACCATTTAGAAGTTAACCCACAGCCCAGTGGTTTAAGTTCAGAGTACCAGATTTGGCGCAGAGAGACGCGGGTTAGATCCCAGCTCTCTGCGCCTGTTTCTGGTCTGAATCGGCAAGGATGCCGGGCGGTTAAGCACAGCAAAATTTGCAGCAGTGAGTTACGAGTTCGAAACCGCAACAAGCAGTGAATGTTCTGCGATGTTAATTCGGCGACAGGCCTACGGCCTAATAGACGCTGAAACCGCTATTACTATTGCGATTTTCAGCCTACCATAGCCACTACCGGATGACTACTAACTCTCTCTTCCTTCGATTTCTTCGTGTACGGATTCTTCCTTATTTGCCAAATTCGGGCCACATGATGAAGACCAAGAGCAGCTACCTCTTTTTCGGTCGACCCCGTCAGCGAGATGGCCCTCCCTGGAGTTAAGGGCAATGCACCTGACGGTGTGCATCTGTCCGGATACGTCGCCGCTGACTTCTCTTCGTCGTCAGTGGAACTTTATAGAAACCTACTGAAGCAGAAGTGGGTCGCAGCGCACTGAGATGGGCTGTCATGCTGGTCAGCCCTTTACTTTCGGTTTAATAAGTTGATGTAATGGATTTGGATTTAGGCCCAGTTTGATTTCAGTCTATGCATAATTTATGCAATTCTTTCCCACGGCTCCAATTTAATTGCAATCTCAATTCAAGTAAAATTCTTCAAAATTTATATACACTGCACCTACCGTTTTGTCACTTCCTGCCACATTCATTGTCAAGACTTTTTTAATCTGGAGAAATTGATCATTTCAGATCATACCGGAACACAACAGTAACTTTCGTCGCCCTACCGCCTCGAAAATTCATCAGTCTTTTGATGTTCGCCACCGCCGCAAATCGACGCACCTCCTTCTTCTAGATTTTCGCGCGTGGTGACGTTTTCGACCTTGGCGGCCTTTGACTCTTCTTCGAACGCCGTGAAGATGCCGCCTCTGCACTAAGCCTTCCCTCCCGTCTTCCTGCAATCTGCTGCGGGAGATCTCGACAGCTGGTCTCGCCCATTCATCTGAGCCATGCTTGGACTAGACGACGGATATGGTGGGTGGCTTGGCGACTAGGGTGCAGTGTCTTCCTAGCCTATCCATATACTGTAAATTCTGCCAGTCAAAATATTTTTCGCGAGTTGTTTCTTATTTATAAACAAGAATACGGTACCTTTTTTCATTAAAATATGTATATTAAATTTTAGAGCTCGTTAGACTGATTTCTTGGCTACGATTACTGCAGTTGCTTATTAGTTAGATTTATTATTGTTTGCTTTACTTAACGATAGGCATTCGACCTTAAAAAATATCATAGAAATTAACTATTGACCCCTGCTCAAATTTGTCACACTTATTTTAGCTACTGTGGTCTCTTGAAGCTTGACGGGCAACAGATGGCAGCACCGACCCTCTGCTTGCCTACAGTGGCAGGGGTCCCCACCGGCAGCCACATTCCGGAAGGAAGGCTGAACTATGAGGTTCGTCATAATTTCAATGCTACCTTTCTCGCATATTATTACGTTCAATAAAGCTTTCTTTGACATAATATTTTTTCAATCCCCACCTTAGTTTTTTCAGGAGTAGACACCTATGCCTCCAGCAATCCCGACGCTCTAGGGGTGTTGGCCGCTCCTGCGGGATGCACACATTTCTGAGCTGTGTGTTTCCTTGCACCCCCACTTTGCGTTTTCAAGACTCTCTGATGAGAGTTAATCAAGTCATCTAAGAGTCGCTTTATCCAGTTTAACATTACATAACATAGTGAAGTCAGCGCTGAAGAGCAGGCCTGATGTGGCCTGTCGCCGATTTTTGTATTTTTCATGACCTGTTTACAGAAGATGAAGAATCACAGAAGAAGAATCGTGTCATTTGACCGGATCTTTTCAACTAACGATAGTTTGAAATAGTTAGTAGACTTTCACCGGGTTCGATATGGTGCTAGGCATTTCAAGTCTGAACATACAGTACATTATTCCATAGCTTTATCTAGTGATTCTAGTCTATTCTTGAACGCGTTCATACTCGGAGCGCCAACCACGTAATCGGGGAGGCTGTTCCACATGTCGGTAACATGAATAATTCTGGCAACTAACGATACTTAGAATTCTTACCTCGTGAACACTAGAGTAAGATTAAAGAATTAAATCTGATTTCGAGTCCAGCTCACGAGAGAAAATACAAATAAACGTAATCTACAAACAGGAATCATTAGTTCGATTGCAGCAGAACTAGACAGCTCCGTTAGTCAATCGAGGACAGATTGGACAAAACGAATTTCATTTCTAGTGCAAATAACAAACCTGAATCGATTCATAAGTGGCAGAAAACTGTCTTCAGAATAATAATCTTTCTATGCAATAAAAGAAAAATCTTGTTTGCAGCCAGGGTAATGAGCAACTGCATGAGGCAAAATATTTTCCTTTGATCAGCAATTTGAATTTCTTAAATATAGAGTAGATCCTTTCACTTAGACAAGTCTAATTAAAATGAATACCATATTATTTTTTAGAACTCATTTAGAGTTTAGTTTCTCTAGTTTTAAATAACAGGTACGACAGTATGTCAACAAGTCTTAAAATGAAGGCTTATCAAGTCTTCAAACATCTCATTCATTAAAATTTAGAGAATATTGATGCCAATTCTATAGTATCTATTATTTCACATCAAGAAACTAAACTTCTAACTAACTAAAAAGTTTAAACTAACAATGTCATTCTGTTTAATCAAAACTGATCGGTAATTTCTAACTTGTTCGGTTTATTCTAAATTCAATTTTAGTTTGATGAAGTTTAATAAGAAAGGCGTTTTGGACTGAGAGGTGGACCCGCTCAGCCGCTGCATTGAAGAGCTGATCGGCTGCCTCACCTCCCCCCCCACAACGCTATAATGGCTAATGGCTTCTTATGTTCAGTCTTTATGGCAGGGCTTCATCAAATCAGCAATACAGTTTAAATATATAATATAGTTATGATATCTTGGGTCACGAATGGTATTTTACAACATTAAAACACAATTGGTAACTACCTTACTACATAACTAACTTTAGCAAACACCCTATTACAATGTCTTTACATATTACCGCAATGTGAGATAAAAGGTGTTGCGCTTTAGGTTGCCTTTACACCGAACTTGCTGAGGATTGCATTGCCGCAGTACTCGCCTTGATGTCATGACGCCGAGTTTACAATAAAGAAACAAAGATTTTTTAAAAATATCAAAAATCATATACTTTGTGGAAGTTTTCAGCCACAAAAAATATTAATTTAAGAAGACACACGGAATGCACAATCAATGATGTTTTTCCCCTTAACCAACTGATGCAATTCTATTGATAAAATGTGTTAGAGTAAAACCATGTGTTGTGTGTTTTGTATATGTACAGTATATTTTACAGAAAAGCTTCAATATACAAGCTTGGCAGCATGTGTTGTATACATGTACAATATATTCAACGTGTCTATTCACAACCTGTCACACCTCCACGGACGATACCTGTTCATCATTCTCGTGCTGTGACAAAGCGTTGACATGATACCAACTTTTATGAACGGCTCTACTTCTCATTGCGGCCAATAAAACTTTCAATTCGTGGTTTACCACATCCTTCCCTGAATATGTGCCAGGAATATTGACGTTTGTGCAGTGAAAGAAAAACGATTAATACGCGCCAATACGTCATTTTCCGAGGCCGCCGTTGTGAAGAATTTTTTTCTGTTTAGTTTGTCCTGCAATTTATTGTTTTTCTCGCCACACGCTCAGGTGTGGAGCTCAAATTTACTCTACTGATATTTCCAGCATGTAGTGCATTCTAAATTGTTAAGTAAATTGTCGAATATTAGTGAATTAAACTTAAGTGGGTAATATCCCACGTAGCTCAGTACTACAAATTTACTGAGATCAAAGCAATCTACGCATGAAATATACAGTGGGGAAAATAAGCATGTAGTCAGTCATCAATTATGCAAGTTCTCGCACTTAAAATGATGAGAGAGGCCTCCAGTTGGCATCATAGGTAGAACTCAACTATGAGAGACAAAATGTGAAAAAATTGAGAAAATCATTTTGTCGGACTTTTAAAGATGTTATTTGCAAATGATGGTGGAAAGTAAGTATTTGGTAACCTACAAACAATCATGATTTCTGGCTGTCAGAGACCTGTAACTTCTTTTTTTAAGAGACTCTATTCCCCCCCATACATTACCTGTATTGATGGAACCTGTTTGAGTCGTTAACTGTATAAAAGACACCTGCCCACAACCTCAGTCACACTCGAAACTCCATTATGGTGAAGACGAAAGAGCTGTCGGAGGACACCAGAAACCGAATTATATAGACCTGCACCAGGCTTGGAAGACAGAATCAGCAGGAGGCAAGCAGCTTGGTGTGAAGAAATCTACTGTGGAAGCAACAATCAGAAAATGGAAGACATACAAGACCACTACTATTCTCCCTCGATCTGGGTCTCCACGCGAGATCTCAGCCCGTCTAATCAAAACGATCACAAGAACGGTGAAGAAAAATCCCAGATCTACAAGGGGGATCTAGTGAATGACCTACAGAAGCTGGGAACGTTACAAAAGCTACCATCAGCAACACACTACGACGCCAGGTACTGAGATCTTGCAGTGACAGACGTGTCCCCCAGCATAAGCTAGTCCATATCCAGGCACGTTTGAAGTTTGCAAGAGAGAAGATGGATGTTCCAGAAGAAGAGTATTGGGAAAATGTCATATATATGGTCAGATGGAACCAAAGTAGGACTATTTGGTAAAAACACAACTCGTCATGTTTAGAGGCAAGTAAGTGCGGAGTTGCATCCAAAGAACATCATACCAACTGTGAAGCATGGGGGTGGCAACTTCGTGCTTTGGGTCTGTTTTTATGCAAAGGGACCAGAACGGCTGGTCCGTGTACATGAAAGAATAAATGGGGCCATGTATCGTGAGATTTTGGGTGCAAACCTCCTTCCATCAGCAAGGGCAATGGAGATGAAACGTGGCTGGGACTTTCAGCATGACAATGGTCCCAAACACACTGCCAGGGCAACAAAGGAGTGGCTTCGTAAGAAACATTTCTAAGTCCTGGAGTGACCTAGCCAGTTTCCCGATCTCAACCCCATCGAAATCCTTTGGAGGGAGTTGAACATCCGTATTGCCCGCCGACAACCCAAAACAACTCTAGAGGAGATCTGCATGGAGGAATGAGCCAACATACCAGCAACAGTGTGTACCAACCTTGTAATTAAAGACTTGCAGAAAACGTTTGACCTCTGTCATTGCCAACAAAGGATATACAATAAAGTGATAAAGTTTTGAGATGCACTTTTGTTATTGACCAAATACTTATTTTCCACCATCATTTGCAAATAACACCTTTAAAAGTCCGACAAAATTATTTTCTCAATTTTTTTCACATTTGGTCTCTCGTAGTTGAGGTCTATCAATGATGTCAATTGCAGGCCTCTCTAATCATTTTAAGTAGGAGAACTTGCACAATTGATGACTGACTAAATATTTATTTTACCCACTGTATACTTGTTTTAAATACGAATAATGCATTGCAATATCTCGGAAATATTTTGCAATGATAGAAAATTGCCTGCATGTTTCAGTCAAAATGACACCTGAAGTTCATCAAAAGCAAAGCATTTCTCCACGAAAAAAGTTTGCCCCCACGGAGCCAAGATGAAGACGTCGGTGCCTCCTGCTGCTGGTAGCTGCGGCTGCCAGACGTTGACAGGACAGACCAGATTTTCCTTAGTATTTCTACGTTAACTTTGATGCAGACATTTTATTTCTAAACTGTAGAATACGATAGATTAGGTACTTGAATATATTTTACTAATAAATAATGATTAAGAATGCATGCCACTGTAGAATTCGAGGAACGCAAGGATTTACAATGCATTTCACTATAACCTACTGCATTAACTGCGCAACTCACAGAAGTAGAAATGGATTAAATTTTAAAAATAATGACACTTTTTTTTACTCACTGCACAAGAGAAGAGCTGACGTAGCACTGGTACGCCCTTGTGCCCGCTCAAACTGGGTCATGTTGACCCAAATAAGGGCATAAATTGCCTCGCCATTAAAAAAAATATCACTAATTTTTCTGAGTGTATATGGCGTTTTTGTATTTATTCTTATAATTTGAAAAACTTTTTTTAGCGACGATAACACCCGTTGAGCGTTCGCTTCCTTAATTAGGTTCATATGACATATTAATCATCTTTCTGTTGAAATCATCCATTGTTAAAATATAATTCAGTATTCAATAGAATGATAAAACCGTAATCCTATGTATAATTTGATGTATATTCTTTATGCTTAAATTAACTTGATCTTGATTTTAAGCGACTAGACCAGCTTGAAAATCAAGGCTTTTCCTCAAAATAGAATATAAGAAAATATAATAAATTAAAATACTGTGATATACTCAAGCTTACTATCACAAATTAATCAAAATTGTAATATCGTATTCGATCGAGCGCCCTGCCTTATAACATGTACATTTTCTTCACTGTGCAGCGACGCCATGTAACATCGGTCCTCACTGTACCACCCCGTAGAAAGTTATGATGATTTTTAAAACTATCTTACAAATTTACATCCTCATTCAAAATACACATTTTTTCAATTAAAAATAATAAAGGTGATTCTGAATTTACTTTTCCTGCTACTTCGTAAGCATAATTATGAATACTTTTATCAAATCACGTGTAATAATTTTGAGTGAGCTTTATTAAGTAACCTTCACTCAGTAACCGGTACTAGAAACCTTAGCTAATCTTTAGCACCCCGTCATCAATAATGTCACCGTCAAATATTCATTTAATCCTCAATTACTATTTCCTGATTCATCATCCATCTCGTTTAGAAGCTATATGAATAACCTGTGAATCTTTCATAAACACTCTCTACAGTATCATCAATGATTTCTAGCTATCATTTATGGATCATTACACTACTTTGACCTCATGACGTCATCGATATCAGTGATATTTAATGATATTTCTACTTCGCTGCTCACTGCTTTGGTAGTGATAGTGACAATTGATTTTGTGGTTCTGAATAGCATCACAAAGGAAAGGTTGATGAATGTCTTTGATGTTCTACGTTGATGGTATCATTTAAAATGTTGACATTCATGAATGTGTATGATGTTCTATGTTGATGGCATCATTTAAAATGTTGACATTCATGAATGTATTTGATGTTCCATGTTGATGGCATCATTAAAAATGTTCACATTCATGAATGTCGTTTAACAGTAAACGCATTAATGCCCTGAATATGCGTTCTTGAGAATTTTACAGATTCCCAACCTGATTTATTAAGAATTTATATGTTGTGTTTTGCCAAAGCTTAGTAAAGTTGTAGTGAAAAAGGTGGCTGAATGAGGCATCAGCCACGCTATAGTGATGACGATGTGGCTGAATGAGGCATCAGCCACGCTGTAGTGATGACGATGTGGCTGAATGAGGCATCAGCCACGCTGTAGTGACGACGATGTGGCTGATTGAGGCATCAGCCACGCTGCAGTGATGACGATGTGGCTGATTGAGGCATCAGCCACGCTGCAGTGATGACGATGTGGCTGAATGAGGCATCAGCCTGTCAATGTGAGGGAGTGTGCCGAGGGAAGAGAAGTGGGTCAATGTGAGGGAGTGTGCCGAGGGAAGAGAAGTGGCTCAATGTGAGGGAGTGTGCCGGGGGAAGAGAAATGAGTCAATGTGAGGGAGTGTGCCGAGGGAAGAGAAGTGAGTCAATGTGAGGGAGTGTGCCTTGGGAAGAGAAATGAGTCAATGTGAGGGAGTGTGCCGAGGGAAGAGAAGTGGGTCAATGTGAGGGAGTGTGCCGAGAGAAGTGACACGATGTGAGGGAACAACAGATCTGAACATTTGGTATCTCCCTTTTTGTCTCGCATGTTCGAGAGGCTCGTACAAGAAACGGTCGGATACCTCAACGAACCCTAATCTACGGTAATCCCACACAACACATGCGATATGATAGAACTCTGTGCAATCCACGAGCGAGTCACATTTCATTTCCTTCCATTTTGTATTCCGCCATAAAAATCCTATAGATCTCATGTAGAGTTCTTTTATTCACAAACAAAATTGAATTTTCTACGGGTAACTTACATTTTTTATCTTACAGTACTGTACAACTGCCGTCTCAGACTCACCTCAGGCATGGGTGGGTAACAAAACTAAATTCATAGAGTTCTTGACTGGGAAGATCAAACGGCACTCAAGTACGGAGTAAAATGAGTGTAATTAAGCTATTTAGAATATAAATGTTCTGACGATTTTTCTCATTACTCTTCACTTGGCTCATTTGCGGTATAACATCCCACAATAGATTTTTATAACTAATTACCTCCTCAATTGATTTACCGTCTCCACTAGAAGCAGAATCTGACTAAAAGAACTTTTGCATGACTAGGATGCCAGTAAGCCAGAATGTGATGGGGTCTTTATTGTCACATTGTCACTACCAGACCCAAAGTCTCTCAATTACCCTAAATTTGATTGGGTCATCATTAACCCTATCAGACCCAGAGTCTTACTGAAAGAAGTCTAGCTTGATAAGGCTGTCACTAAGCCTGTATGTGATGGGGTCTTATTGCCACTACCAGAACCTAAGTCTCACTGAAAGAACCCTAGCTTGACAAGGCTATCAGTAACTTTGGATATAACAGGGTTCTTAAGCCTCCAGATGGTGTCGTCGCGTACTGTGGAGTTTCTGTATTCAGCACACATACCCATGAGTTCTGCCACGCAGTCTGCGCGGTAGTGTTGGAGTTGGGCGTCTTCTATGTCGATTGAATACGATATACAAGGCACGTTGAGACAAGAGAGCGGATAATGGTTATGTAAAGTCAACACCCGCTCGGGATTATGGAAGCACTTTATGTAATAGCCAGGTTGCGTGTGGTTCTTTGCTCGGTAAACGTGCTGAAACATGTGCATGTATCGAGGTATGTCTCCAAAGCGTGCGTGACCTACGTCGTTTTGTTCGTGAGTGTCAAAAAAATAGACATTGCGTACGTCAAACGATGAATATTCGATTTTTTCCTTTTCCAACGCTTTTTTAACAACATTTTCAAGTAGGTCTTTCCATAGAATATTATTTCCTTTAGGCATGATAATCTCGTCGATGTCGAGCAGTGCTATGTGCTTATATCTATACATGTTCTTGTATAGGCAGTCATTGTAAGGTATCAGCTCGTTCTGATATTGGTTCGTGACTCTGTTCAGCAGGTACATGTGTCTGAGTCCTTTGATATTGGGTTGGTATGCCGGCAGAGTAATGGGTGTCACATCCACCAACCCTAGTTCTTCGTAGTGTTTTAAGACTTTCGTAATGTTCGGATGGATTTCCAGCTGGTAAAGGAATATCTTCTCGGCCCCAAGGTGGTGCAGAGTTTCCAGCCACTCCACGAGCCTCACACTGAAATCTTTGTTCAGGAAATCAAGGCCCTTCACGCAAACTGCAAATTCACCTCGCTTCTTATCTTCAGGTACGTTGTAAATTACTCTTAAATTAGTGACAGCAATATCGCACGGCTTTTCGACTAAAGACACTGATTCTGGTACAAGATGGCGGTATCCAACTGGGATATGACAAGACACCAAGTAAGGCTGAACTATTCCATTCCTGTGATTCCCCCATTCTTTGATCCAAACGTACCGGTACTCGAATACTGATGCAAAAACAGGAGCATTTAACTCTTTAAACCACAACTGACATGTCGTTTTTACTTCTGGGTCAATTCTGTTGATCATGCCGAGCATCCTCACCGCAGGCTTCCCGGCAACTAGGGTTCTGTTATCATAGTACGCTCCGTAAAGGTAGAAGGTCCCATTAGAGGTCTCCATAGTCTGCCAGTATACATTATTAAATTGTAAATCAAAGAGGGATGGGAACAGAGCACAAGTACTGTTCATGGAGGGGTAATTGTTGTTTAAGGCTTGCCAGTATCTGATAGGCAAGTTAGGTACTTTCTTCTGCAGAATCTCTGCGAACTCTGAGTCGGACAGAGAGTGTGAGTTGTCAACCAGAGGTTCTGCAGCGAGGAGGTTGAACATGCTGGCGGTGTTAGCTGGCCTATCCATAGTTTCTGTGAACCGTGAGTTCTGATCTCTTATGATGATTTCTCTCAGTAGATTACCTGTCGTTGGGTCGGGAGGTACGCACTTAGTCAAGGTCGAATACCTGCAAGAATAAAAAGAAAACATTATTATATTTATAGATGAAATTCACAGGAAATCAGAACCTAAATTGGAAATCAAACCTATGTGATAATATATTTTCCGAACCTAAATATATATCGGATACAAAAAGTATGCTAATATTCCGCTTAGAATAGAAATAGAAAATTTTAGTGCGAATTGAATTAAGAAAGAACTGGCGTAGAGTGAATGAAAGAATAACCCCCACACTTGGGTAGAAACTTCACTTGTCTATCTCAAGATGACGTAGACCCGTATTTACTTAGTCAGCACCAAGTAGAGTCTGATGGCTTATTCTTGAGTAGGGTAGAAGTACCACATTTCTACCTCGAGAAGACGTAGACCAGCATCCACCAAGTGAGCGCCAGCAAGAAGAGCCTGCGGACGCTGAATTCCTTGAGGCTGCGTTGGGCCGCGCGTGTCAAATTCATCGCGCACAACACGCAACCATCGAAGTCGTCAGCCGCTCTGGATTTTACGTGTGTGAGGAATCATAAGTTCTCGGGTTAAATGACGTGACACTCGTAATAATGCTTATACGTTCTGGGAATTGAGGACTATTGTCGGCCATGAGAGTGTGGGATGAGCAAGTTAAGTTGAGGCGAAATTAATTTTTACTAATATTGTAGAAATAATGCTTAAATTACAGATTTTGTTTTACATATGTGGATTACTATAAATGTTTTTATGCAATTTATACATAAAAAGCTTGTGTAATAAAAACTCCGGGAGACAATTTTGAATGAACATGATTTCATTTGAGGATGAAGAAAATAAAGAAATTAATGAGCTTCGAATTATGAATACGCAACAGAAAATCGAGGAAGTTCCTATAAAAACCAAAATAATTGCTCAAACAATCTCTCTGCTCCTGGTAACAAAATAATTGTCAAAATTATTGTTTTGATCCTGGTAACAAAGTAATTGCTAAAATTATTGTTCTGATCTTGGTAACAAAATAATTGCTCAAACAATCTCTCTGTTCCTGGCAACAAAATAATTGCCAAAATTATTGTTTTGATCCTGGTAACAAAGTAATTGCTAAAATTATTGTTCTGATCAAGCTACACGGGCTAGACAGTTCTGACCCGCCACCTCGCCAGCGGTTCAAACGCAAAGAGTAACCAACGCGCAACCTAACAGCTCGTAGGTCCCTCAGTTCTGATCGGATTTTATTGCAATTCAAAACATAAATAATATCAGCAATCCGAAACAGAAGTTATTCTTTTTATGGTTTTTCGTTACAGATTGAAACGAAACTTTCAAAAAATTTGGTTATGATAGATTGGGACCGGATAAGTTAAACTAATATGGGTTGTATCAGTAAGATTTAATTAACAGCCAGTCTCACCTAGCCGATCTCAACCTGACCAATTTTAATATAACTAACCTAATTTTCATAAGGTTTCATTCTAGTAAAAAGCCGAAGTATTGAAGTACTCTGTAATAATTCATACTGGGGCCATACTTTCAAAACTCGCTAAGTGAACGTAAGTAATTACGCTCTATTTTCTTGTGTATGATTGGTGGATTTTGCTTGAAAGGCCGTCGATGATAGGCTGATGAACTTACGATCTCTTAACTTTTTCTGAAAGTATGGGCCCTGGTGACAAAATAAGTGCGTAAACAGTCTATGTGTTCCTGGTGACAAAATAAGTGCGTAAACAGTCTATGTATTCCTGGTGAAAGAATAAGTGCGTAAACAATCTATGCGTTCCGGTTGACAGAAAGTGCGTAAACAGTCTATGTGTTCCTGGTGACAAAATAAGTGCGTAAACAGTCTATGTGTTCCTAGTGACAGAATAAGTGCGTAAACAGTCTAAGCATTCCTGGTGAAAGAATAAGTGCGTAAACAGTCTATGCGTTCCGGGTGACAGAAAGTGCGTAAACAGTCTATGTATTCCTGGTGAAAGAAAAAGTGCGTAAACAGTCTATGCGTTCCTGGTGACAGAAAGTGCGTAAACAGTCTATGTGTTCCTGGTGACAAAAAAGTGCGTAAACAGTCTATGTGTTCCTGGTGACAATATAAGTGCGTAAACTATGCTTCTATTCAAGCTACGCACCTGTGTAAGTCTCTGCAGTAGGTTGTGTGACCGGATGTCGCGGCGGTGGCCTCTGTAATGCCACGAAAATTCTATGAAAAAATCTTCGTCCACTGGCCGCAGCTGCGCATGGCGCGACTAAAATGACAAATGTTGGTCTTTATTGAAGTTTCCATTCAGTTCTTTGAACAGTAATGGTGCTAGAAACCATTAGGAGTCAATGGACAGCAACGATACATCAGATCAGTCGTATGCAACGCGCACGTGAGCGGTTAGATTCAAAGCCGGATTCAATCTATTCCCAGCTATGTCACGACACAGATTTTGATGTATTATTTTCTGATGTATTCACGCCAACACACGTGCAGATTCACGTTAGTGCACTTGTGTGGTCGCCGCTTTGGCGTTAAATAAAACGTGTGTTTCTGACCAGTTTTTACGTGTTTTTTTTTTTAGATTATCAGGATTGTACTGATATCCGTCTTGCATTGCTTTGCGGTAGGAGATGCTTAGTTAATCCATTTGTATATTTAATCATTTATTATGATTAAGAATTTTTATACATTCCTGGCTACGATTTTAATCGGTTCTTTGTTAATTTATTCTATCTGAATAAAAGTTAAAGCATTTTCTTCACCACATCGATGGTTTACCTAATAACACAGTCATAGTTATGATTATTATATGATATAAAATAAGGATTTCAATAATTATAATATTTAGGTGCATCTCTTTATTCTCTCAGTACTCAGGCAACTCAGGCCGGCTTTATGAAGTATATCCTTAAGGCAATAATGGAGTAGAAGAAGCGCTGTTCAAAGGCTGCACTAGCAAAACTCGCATACGTAACCGTAGCGGCGGCCGATTTATCGACTGTGATTGGTTGGTTTAGCTTGAAAAGCCGTCAGTGATTGGCTGACGGAGTTGCGAACTCGAAACTCTTTTAAAGTATTTTAGGGTAAATCATGTCATGTCATAACATAACATAACATAACATAGCATAACATAAGATAACATAACATAACATAACATAAAATAACATAACATAACATAACATAACATAACATAACATAACATAACATAACATAACATAACATATTGCACTTATCGTGATTTGTTAACGTTAGATTACGGTGTTCATTTGCTTCTATGACCCATCAAGAGGACAATATTTGAAGCTCCCAACCCTTGTTCATAGTCACACATTCAGCTCACCACAACATGCTTTCGTTCACGGTTTTATTTACAATCCCGTCAAACCTAGTCAAAGTTTTTACAGTAGCTCATATGTGCAACACCTTCAATCCTAGCCCCCGTGCGTGGCTGATAGGGATTCATCTACCATTGACTCGCCTCGCTTCTGATCCAGCGGCTACTTTGACTCTTATATAAGCTCGTTCACAACCAATGTTAAGTCGGGCCAGTATTTCGAAGTTGTTAGTGGTACCGAGTTGAGGGGAGCAAGCCGTGGGTTGGAACGTTGGTAAGCTAAATTTTTTTTCGGCGTCACTGGTGGGCGGCCTATGGTCACTGTCAAAAGGTGGTGCTTGCAGCATTGCCATGGGTTGGTGTCCCCAAACGAACATTAGATAATTCTTACCCGCGCGATATATACTTACAAATTGAAAATCAAATTTCAATTTGCAGTGCAATCTTTTCTCTCAATTCCTTTCAATTCTCCCACTAAGAGCGAAATCTTTAGGTCCAGGTAATGTAACACATTAATACAATACAATATGTATACAATAAATCCAGCTTCTATGTATAATATACTGACACGATAAATATCCTGGATACGCGCCCCAACAGCCCCTATATACAATATCCCTACGCGATATGTATCCTGGATACGCGCCCCAACAGCCCCTATATACAATATCCCGACACGATAAATATCCTGGATACGCACCCCAACAGCCCCTATATACAATATCTTGACACGATAAGTATCCTGGATACGCGCCCCAACAGCCCCTATATACAATATCCAGACACGATAAGTATCCTGGACACGCGCCCCAACAGCCCATATTATATCTACAACACAAATATGTCAAAACCGTACTTAACTTAAAAAACACGCACCCCCTTAAAAACACACCCTTAAACTCGTCTCAATAACTTCGTAACTGTTATCATCAGTTTAATAATTATCATCATGAACTTGAAAATTGTAATGATAAACATTTTAACTGTGACCATGAATTTCATTACTGCAATCATGAAGTTCATATCTGCGACCAAAAACTTCATTCATAACTATGATTACTAATTTTATATACTATAATCGTGAACTTTAGGAAAATAAATACGTGCTTTACTACTGAGCTCGAAAATTTGATTACTGTTATCATGTGAGTTTTATTGCACGAAATTAAATGTTTTTGTGGATATTTATTAAACTCTCTCGAATAAGGGGATAACGGTTTCAGGGCAAAAAATCCCATTATATGCGTATATTCGCTGATTAAACAAGATGAAACACATTGATGCAGGTATCACCACTCACTGAATCACATGAGCGATTAATAAATTTCACTAACTGAAATATATTGAGCCATCATCACAGCTCTCATATATTCGACTCCCTTTTCACTCTGAGTCATACAATTTTTCATGAATAAGGAATAAGTTTAAATATGATTTAAATACGGTGTGACTTTAATCAAGACCTTCCCGAAACCATCACCGCGATCACTTAGAAAATTGAATTATTATCACTGGTACAAGGCACCGTTTCCAGGAGTCGCAGCGAAAAGCTGTACGTCCAAAACGCATTCGCAAATTTTGATGATTCAAATAATATTTGCCCATGAGTGTACAGATCTAAAAACATTGAAAAGAAAGCATCTAATTCGTAATGAATGATGGCGGAACGGCACGACAAATTCGTTAACTCGCCACTAATATCAGCAACAGTGGAATCAGCTCCGTCGTATGCACGAATGAACAAAAAGTCAAGTGTACGTACCAAAGAAAAAAAATAAGATTGTCAGCACCTGTGTATAAGTCTTTGAATACGTCCCTTGAACCCGCTAGCTGGTGGGGTTGGTGGAGAAGGGAGGGGGAAGGTGGTGCAATACCTTTTCTAGCCAAATGAGAAAGTTCATTTCGACATAGGCGAAAAATATACATAACATTACAGTATATATAACATTACAAGTGTACTAAGACTTGCCATCAAACTGCAAACCATGAGTCAGTCCACCGACATGTGGCAGCTTGCTTCAAGCGAAATTGATCATTTTTTCGTGGACTAAGTTTTGCCAGACAAGAATTATTACTTTCTCACTTGAACTATTCCTTGGCCACGAAATTATTATTTGTTACTCTCTTACTTAACTATTAATTTCTTACTTGAATTATTACTTTCTTACTTGAACTATTACTTCATACTTGAGTTATTACTTTCTTACTTGGATTACTACTTTATTACTAGAATTATTACTCTCTTATTTGAACTATTACTCTCATACTTGAATTAATACTTTCTTACTTGAATTATTGCTTTTTTTACTTGAATTATTATTCTCTTACTTGAATTATTACTTTCTCACTTGAATTATTCCTTGACTACTGAATCAGGATGTACGAGTTTACTGAGGGCAAATGCTTACCCTCATCCTGAACTTATTTTAAAAAGATATGCGTTCGAAAATTACTTTTTATAGACAACACTTTCAAAGAGGCCAGTGTCTCCGATGTTACATATGTACGATGAATTTCTTATTTTATTTTTAAGTATTTAAAAAATTATTTATAAATGTTTTTACTTTTTTTGCCTTTTAAGTTATTTGTTCTGCCAATTGATTCAAGCATTGTCACCACCTTTACGCAAGTGCTCCAAATTTCAGATCGATTAGACAGGGTAGGTGTGTTAGATATCGATTATAAGATTTGCAAACAAACAAACAAACAAACAACGAGAAGTGAAGTTAAAGAGAAGTGTTATACAAAAATAAACTCATGAGCGAAATTCCGTAACCGTGGTTGGAATGAATCTAAATCAGGCCTAGAAACAGAACACATTCTTCAAACTTGCCCTCTTCAACATGTCAAAGTGGCTTTACGTGCGTTCCATTGGTAATTGCAACCCTGCATAGAAATTATTCCAACCGATCGCAAAATTCTGTTCAGCGCGCCGTGTATTGTAGACAGAACTATTACATATTTGGGGAAGCCAGGTGATAGAGTTTCTTCATGAGTAATGCCCTTCATTTTATTGCAAACTGGGAAAATACTAAATAATCGTAATAGATTCAGGAAAGTTCAGAACATCTCTGCCACTTTCTATGCATTTTTAGCTTGTGGCAATGCCACCACTGGATTCGATCATCATTAAATTTCTTTATAGAATCAAATTTTGCGAATACAGCACGAAAAAAATGATTCTAGCACTAGGCGCTGTATGATGGATAATTTAAAAAAAGCATTAAAAACTAAGGTTTGGAGTCGTGGTTGTGCAATTGGCGTTTTGGATAACTTCCTCTAATTGCAAAATAATGCAAGTGATGTTATAGGGGGCGGGGGATGGTTGAAAATTAATAAAGCTGTTCACTAGCTAATAGTAGTAGGAGCTTAAGAAAAGTTATATTATCATCATTAAGATATACCTGCAATAATAGATAGACTAATCTAATTCATCTTAACCGAGCAAAATTTAACATTTTTTTATTTAATTTTACCTAAAAAAAGTGCCAAAATAACCCTGGGCATAATTCCTGTCGTTGCGTGTTTCTCATAAATAGCTATGTTCAGAATTCAGTGCAGATCTCTGTTCAAAATTGTGCGAATTTTGAGCTGCTGAGTCGCGATATACGATCGAGTCGCTGGAGTGTTCGCGTGAGTTTGGAAGTGTCATTTTTGTGACAAGCAAACACGATTTCCTCGCTTAACATTGTGCATCGATTGTGACCTAAAATTGTGACCAAATGCGTTGACTGAATTTTTCTTTATTGGCTTAGATTCAATTAGTGTTTTTGCCTGTTCTCTATGCATAATTTGGTCAAATCGAAACAGATCTTAATCTAAGTATAAACGAAGCTATTTATTGACTTTCTTGTGCGACAGGGTGTCACATTTGTATTTGTCATGATTAAAAATATGCTATAAGAATGTGATGGTTAATGTTTATTGACTTAGCTACGTATCCAGCCTGAATAAAAGCTAGCTACGGCACGAGAATAGCTTAATATAAACACATTAATGCCGAGAATTATTTTCTGGATTTTTTTGGTTTCCTGTGAGAATATTATCACTCCTGACGGTAACAATTAAAAAATATGTTCAAATATTCATTTTTCGTTGTATGTGAAAAATTATAACTTGGTCCCATTAGGAACCGGGGTAAATATTTCATGATCTAAATGACTTTAGAAACATTATATCACGTAATACCATATACAGCATCAAAAGTACTTACTTGATCTATAAAATTCTGCATCCAACCCATAAATAATGTATTTTTTATAACGAATTACTCACCTTTCTAGGCCATGGTATCAAACCGTCCTGTCTGACACCTAGCTGGTTCTTATAATCTTTGAACGTTAACTGAACAGGACGTAGTCGGCGCACCAGAACCAGATCCTTGAGTTACTTCCCGACACCACTTAACATAACATAACATAACATAGTGATGTCGGCTCTGAAGTGTAGACCTGATGTGGCCTGTCGCCGATTCTTTTCCATTTCGTGCCTTGTTCATAGATCTTGTTTCAAATTCTAGTAACCCTTCAGGGACCTTGTATAGACCATGAGTATACTTGTATACTTCAATGAGGTCCCCACGCAGACGTCGATAACTGAGGCTTGGAAGCTTCATAATCTTCAATCTTTCTTCATAGGACTTGCCCTTCAAGCCTGGAATTATCCTTGTTACACGTCTTTGTTGTTGCTTCATATAGCAGGCGAGCCTGCAGGGCCTGCAGGCCGTATTCGAAATGCTGCTTATGAAACGCTTGCTGCATGTTCATTGCGGTCAACGTCTGTGGCCCTGTTTGTGGATAATCCAGGTTTTGTGCCACTCTGGGACGACATACGTGATAGGTGTCGAAAATGTTTCCACCTTTCCAGTGCCTATAATTAGTTTTCATACTCATATAAATGGCTAATGAATTTGATATAGAAGTATACTGTACAATCTACTCTCGTTTTTACTGTGTATACTGTACAATCTACTGTCGGCCCCCGATCTCTGCCGCGTCTAAGTCGTGAGGGTACCCTGGCCTGCGCGTCGGCCGGATACCCGGCATACTCGTGGGTCAGGCCAAACGGCAGAGGCCCCCCCGCCCGGATCGCTGCCGGACGGAGGCTCCTCTCTTCATTTTTTCACCTAAGGGTAGGGCCGTAGGGGAACCTTGGCCTCCCCTTCCCCCTACCCACATCTTTGGCCGCCTATCTTCCAGGGGCACCTTATGCCCTTCTTTCCTCCCATTTTTTCTTCCTACTCGTCCTTCTCCTGACCCAGGGTATCCATACCAACCCTGGCCCGCACCCCTGCTCAGTCTTCTCCATCCCAGTCACGTGGCGAGGATATTCGTTTCTGTGCTCCAGGTGCAACGCCTGAACCCACAAGTGATGCTCTGGCCTGCGCTCCATTCACCTCTATTCCGAAGACTGGATCTGCCTAACGTGCAGACGGTCTGACATGATCCCAGCCAGACCCTCCTCCCCTTCGCCTCCCCGGCCTCCCCCCATGCTGGCCCCCTCCCACCTCTGCGTCCTCCAGTTTAACTACAATGGGGTGTAATCCAGTGCAGTTGAACTGGCTGCCTACCTCGCCAAGAACGACGTGGCGGTTGCTTGTCTCCAAGAGACCAAGCTATCAGCTACATCCCGCTCCCCTACCTTCCCCGGATACGCGTTGGAGCACAGGGACCGCCCGGAGGTCACGGTGGCGGTCTTCTCATCCTGATCCGCCACGATGTCCCGTACACTGGGCGAGACATCTCTCCCCTCCTACGCGGCGACATCACCATGGAGGCCATAGCAATCTCCACCCTCTTAATGGCTCCCCTCTTTGCATCATCAATGTTTACATCCCACCGGCCTCCTCCTGCCCCCGGGATATTCCCCAGAGCTCTCAGACATTGTCTCCATACCGGGCGACTGTCTGATAGTAAGCAATTTTAACGCCCATCATCCCTCCTGGTTCTCCCATACGGAAGACCAGAAAGCCGCAGCGCGGGTAGCCGTAGTCGACGGCCTCTTCGCCGGCTCCCCCCTCGCCTACCTCAATGAGGACTCCCATACCCGCCTTCCCTCTCATGGCCCGCCCTCCTCTCCGGACCTCGCCATCATCAGCGGTCATCTACTCCTCAACACCTCCTGGACTCCTCAAGTCGCTCTCAACTCGGACCACCTGTCCATCCTGATTCATCTTCCTTCTTCCGTCGACTCCCCGACCCCCCAGGCCGCCCGCTCTTACGTCAACTTTAAAAAAGCAGACAGGCCCGCCTACACGGCAGCCATCGAAGCGGCACTCGAGATGGTCCCTCCCCCCACCTTGTGTGGTGGTGAGTCGACCTTGAGAAAAGTCTTGGCGACTGCTGCCAGACAGCATATCCCTGCCGCATTCCGGAAGGACTTCTCCCCCTCTGTCAACCCGCACCCGGTTATTCATCGAGCAACGGGATGACATCAGAGCGAGTAATCCAACTGACCCCCGGCTTGCAGAACTAAACCTGGAAATTAGCATTTCCGTTCAGGTCCATGCTAGGAACACATGGCGAACTCATCTTGCGTCGTGCAGCAGGCGCACAAACCAGTATAAGCAGTGGAATCTCCTTCGCTCCCTAGCCGAAAAGCAAAACCGCCCTCTCCCCCAATCAGCCAATCCAATTTGGTCTGAATTCCCTCTCATCCCAGCGCAAGATCTCTTCTACTTTCTGCAAGTGATTTACTTCGATCGCTCCGCACTCCCAAAGCCCTTCCACCCGCCGCCACATACGTCGAATCCGGGCTGAACATCCCCTCGATTGGGACTTCTCCCCTTTCACACACGACATGGTGAAGCTCGCCATCGCAGCCGCAAACAACTATTCCGCTCGAGGTCCAGACGGCCTCACGGTCCTTCATCTTAAGCACCTCGGCCCAACTGGTCTCCAGTTCCTCACCCGTATTTTTAACATCGTCTCCACAGCCTCTATCCCACCCATTTGGAAAAATTCAATAATTATTCCAATCCTCAAACCGGGCAAACCCGGAAACCAGGGCTCTTCATACCGCCCTATCTCCCTCCTCTACCCTGCAGCCAAGTTCCTTGAGCGTCTTGTGCTCCCTTACATCTTAGGATCCCTCACTACCGTCCCCTCGCAACATGGTTTCAAACAGGGACACTCCACAGTCACCGCCCTCCTCTCGCTCGCGCCCTAGATCACGACGGGTTTTAACTCTCGGCGCCCTCCAGCCCGCACAGTCGCCGCGGCAGTCGACCTCTCGAAAGCTTTCGACAGTGTCGACCAGCCTCTCCTCCTAAGCCTGATCGAGGCCTCGGAACTACAACACAACCTGGTCCGTTGGCTGTGCTGCTACCTCAGAGGCAGGCAGGCATCTTGCCTCTACCTGAGAACACAATCGCCTTTCAGAGCCATCCACTCGGGCGTTACCCAGGGCTCGGTCATCTCGCCGGCCCTCTTTAACCACTTCATCTCCGATATCCCAGTGCCGATCCTCAACAATGCCTCATACGCTGACGACCTTACCATCTTCGTGTCGTCCCCGAGGCACGACGCTGCCGAGGCTGAACTCGCCGTGCTCCTTCGGAGCGTCTCACATTGGTCGGCTGACAAGAAACTGACCGTGGCTCCTGGCAAGTTCTCGGGCACGCTCTTAACCCCAGATACGCACCTGTCCCGGTACCACCCATCTGCCACAATCTGCAACGGCATCATCCCCATGGATAAAACCCTTAAAATCCTAGGCGTCACCTGGGATACGCACTTCACGTTCTCCCCTCATGCAAGAGCCATAGCCACGAAAGCGACGGGCTCTCTTCTCATCCTAAAAGCCCTTGCTGGTACCAACTGGGGCTTCTCCAAGGAGGACATTATTGCCACCTACCGGACCATCACGCGCCCAATCCTCAACTAAGCGGCCCCCATCTGGTACCCTGTTTCCTCACGCACAGCAACTGCCAGCCTGCAAACCATACAAAACACGTACAGCATTGTGACTAGCCACCGGCTGCCTCAAAATGGCCCCGATCGCCCATCTTCACCAGGGGACCGGCGTCCTCCCTTTGTCCGCGCACCTGGACTTGGCCTGTGCCCAGTTCCTCGCCAGCGCCCTCCAGCCCTCCCATACCTCATTCCGCATTGTCTCTGCTCCACTCGGGGGCCGCCCCATGAAAGCCTACATCCAGTCGAGGTTCGGCCACCTTGTCACACCACTCTTGGCAAATGGTATCTTGCCCGCCGGTGCCTACGGAGAGGCCAAGCGGTCCCTCCGCAGGGAGATTGCCTCCTGCGTTGCAGCGACTGACGCCACAAACGCCGTCCTCGCAGCCCCGCCACCGCCGATTGCATCAGTGGAGGCCTCACTCCCTCGCCCCCTACCGTTCGGCGCTATCCCAGCTCCGCTCGGGAGTCGGGATACTGCAGCTCCATGGCGTCCTACTCCGCTAGGATCGGATGCTCCCCTAGCTCCGCTTGCCCGGAGTGCAGGGATCCCCTCCAGTCGGTCCAGCATCTCTTCGCCTGCCCCGCCTTCACCACGTCTCTCAGCGTCTCCTCACTGTGGGACAGACCCGTGGAGGCAGCGGCATTCCTAGCCACCCTCCCTGCCTTCGCCCATCGCCCCCCTCTTCCAGTGCCTGCCCCCGCCCACCACCTGAGCGCCCCCCCCCACTCCGGCGAGCGTGACGGACGCAATGAACAACAACAAAAACAACTCTTTTTAACTACAACTTTAACTCAATTCAAAGATGCTGCAAAACAGGTAGTATTTTAAAATGAATGTATTGCCAGCATTTCAGTTTGTCAATTTAATGTGAGAAAATATCGATAGGAATATAAGCTCTCTTCGAGTATGGTTGTTTTAACGAAGGTATTATAAAAAGTTGCTACCGGCGACAGCAGCAATATATTTTCATGAATGGCAGCAAATTCTCCATATATATCTTCAGTTAAACTGAATTTTAGTCATACTCACGTGATACATCAATTCGCATGGAAATGATACGATGATTTCCATGGTGATTTTCGAGATGAAAGAGTTGAATATTCTGTAGAACTCAACAGATATATGTATAATGCTGAATGCGTAATAACTAGATCAGTCTACTTATCAATTATAGAAGTTTTACTGTTATAAGCCATAATTTCTCGCGGAGTATGATGGCCGGCATGACCGGGTATTTCCTTGTACTATGTATACTGTATATAATATAGCTGGGTATAAATTGTGTTCGCTATTCCGTTTATATTATAATAAACCTTTGGGAGCTTATCCAATAAATTCTTGTATGGTTTGCTTATTTTATCCGAAAATTATAAAAATTTTACGTTGGGTGTTTTTTATGATCGAGGCTCTCAAACATGTTGATGTTAACTGTTCCAAATGTTGGCACGAAATTACGCGAGAGCTAAAGTTTGAGTAGTCTTAATACTACTACTGCCACTAGGGTTAATTATGCTCCCGTTAGCCCCTAGTCTAAATATTGAGAACTATCGTCTTTCTAGTTAATGTCATATTTCTTTTGTGAATATAAGGATTTTACACGATATAATTTGACTGGAATACGAACTTCATTTAATAATGTATCAAAATCTCGGCCATCTTAGTATGTGCATACACTATGAAGCCATGATTGTGGCCTATCTTCTATTCCATTCATTTTACTTGAAATGTAAATGCATTATTACACGAGAGAAGTGTGAAATTGATTAGGCAGACGATAGTTCTTAGTTGGATCTAGGTGCTGCCGGGAACAATTATGAAAAATTCTTTCCGAGAGGTGGCCATCGATGGCTCATTGATGCGCCATCGGCACCCAGAGGGATTCATTCGTGGAAGAACAGTTTTTCGGTTGAGGTGACCATCGACAGGTGATAGGTGGAACATAGGCCGGACACTCCATCGGTGCACCACCTGTAATTTTCACCTATAGCCACCAATATTAATCATCGATGCGCCACCAATAATTTTTATTTGGGCGGGGGATCTTGAAGTCTCAAGGGCATGCAAGCGTAACTCAAATGCGTATCCGTCCAACGCGAACTTGTGAGTAGCTATAAATAGGAAAGTTTCAAATCTGATTGTCACGTAAACTTTATTCTCGGGTTACTGTTTTTTAAACTTTGTGATTCTCTATTTTACTTTATCCTGTGTCGCTCGCTATCACCTAAATTTTATCTTAATAATATTTTATTCTTAATTAGACAGTTACTTGGCGAGTACTTCTCTGTTCGCTTTTATGAGCGAAGCTCAAAACATATTCTATATATCTTCCTGTTCCTTATATCCGGCACTTGGATTTCCTCTTACACAGGTTGACATCCTGAAAATCCTGTACCTTGAATATTTTTCTGAAATTAACTTACATAAATGGTTGAGCAATAATTTTGAACTTGCGACTTAAAGTGCAACGCTTTTTATTCCAACCCATGTACAGTACCTCTGGTCTACGAGCACAGCTGTGCGCAGTGCGTATCAGCGTCCGTTGGTGAGACGTCAGGTAAGTTCTACATCAGATTTGCGGAACACCGTGACCATGGTTCGTACTAAGATCTTTCTAGGAACCTACTAGATCATTCTACTTTCCCGTCTTTGCACTTTTACGCCGAAAAATGCAACATACATGTGATGGTAAACCAAAGGATAAAACTGGGATCAAAAGAGTAGATTCTGGAATTAAATTAAGATCATAATGAAAAACAGATGCTTGCTGCTTCATCATTTAGTTCTTCTACTTGATGTACGCAAAGTATCTAAACACGAGTGAATATTGCTTTTTCAACTTTAAAAATCCCTTTTTTCCAAGCCTCTTATTTTTGCGGGGACCTATCTTCTTATTGAATTTCTCTCTCATGGCCTTCAATTTCTGCTTGTTTGGTACGAATACTTATTGAGACGCAGGCTAATAGAAGACGGCAATTGATCAATTCAAATTGTGGATAAGACGCAAGGCTGATATATAGGTTTTTATTACGAGTCTGCAGCGTGGTTCTCTAAAATCTGTAGCTCCTTTATTTTTGGTCATTATATAAAACAAAGACGCCTACTTGGTGAGGTATTCACACAATCGAAAGGGTGTAAAAGTGAAGAAATAATCTAGGAAGCTTTAATTTTAATTTCTTCTACAAAGTTTTGAGTTGATTTGACTAGAATTTTCTTCCTTGTAATGCAGACAAAGTTTGATAGTAAAGAGCCGAATCCCAAAATCCAGAATGCGGTTCAGAGAAGTTGAAGGTCGATGGTTGAAATAACTCGTGACGAATGCGTGACGTAGATATAACGTAAGGCCGGCCAGTCTCAGGATCGGATTAACGTATTCTGTAGAAGAAATAAATTAAAATTTTAAATCTTGAAAAAAAATGACTAGTAAGCAAATTACAGTCAAAATAAATGATCAAAATATCACTCATTTGTACAGAAAAAACACAACAAACCTGAGGTTTAAATGCCCAGTGTGGTGATCATTATTTTGAACTTGAATTTTTTATGTCGCACGAAATAAGCAGGATATCAATGGGTGTTTAGAAGGCGTCACGGCGGGAGTCCATTTAAGTCCAGAAGAAGTGAAGTGGAAGTCCAGTATGTATCCAGTGCATGCCCAGTGGGTGTCCGAAGGGTGCCTTGGGCCATGAGCCGCCTGACAAGCAGCAGTAACACCCGTAGGACGAAGTGTAGAAGCAGACGGACCCAGCAGGGAAGTAAGTCAGGGGCGTTCCCCACAAGTAGTCCCCCAGGGGCGTTCCCCACAAGGGTCGTGCTGCCGGGGGACTGATTTTAGCAAGGTTTTTTCTGTATAATAAGAGATAACCTGTCAGGGCTTTGAATTGCTTATACGAGGGTATGAGGGTTTAATTTTTGTTTTATATTTATGCTATGTACAATATTGACATGCGTTCCTCATCTGCTGCGTTAAAGTCCACTTACTATTTAACTAACTATAGGTAACACTAACCAACATTAACCTAACTTATAAACACTGCAGACAAAACTTGAGATCATCAAATACTTAGTCGATCGATTTATAATTGCGCAGGTAATGATTATAAATTACTTATTCTACGTTTACGATTATTTATTTATTAAACCGCTGCAGGAATCAAGGATAAACTTATGTCAAATGCATAGGATCGTTCTACTGCTGCAATGGGCATTGTCCTGCAGGATACCATGCGTGAGTCCTCATTGTGGTGGCTATTGTATCATTGCGGTGGCTATTGTATCATCGCGGTGGCTATTGTATCATTGAGGTGGCTATTGTATCATTGTGGTGGCTATTGTATCATCGCGGTGGCTATTGTATCATTGCGGTGGCTATTGTATCATTGTGGTGGCTATTGTATCATTGCGGTGGTGGTGGCTATCGTATCATTGCGGTGGCTATTGTATCATTGAGGTGGCTATCGTATCATTGTGGTGGCTATTGTATCATTGTGGTTTTATTGTATCATTATGGTTGCTATTGTATCACTACAGTGACTATTCTATCATTGTGGTTTCTATTGTATCACTACATTTTGATTCAACCTAGGTTGGTGTAAATCCCCCGGCGATATCAGTAGCAAGCCCTGGTTTCTGCGGGAGGAGGAATATCATTAAAATTAATATAAATCAAATTTGGATGCAACGTCAAGCAAAATTTGAATTGCTCGCATCCAATTTATCTAGAGGTAGTATGAACTAATTTAAGACGGAAAATTCATGGCACCATTCAGTTTATATATTTAATTCAGGAGAAACTACCGCAATATCGCTGCGATTGATGTTCGTTGTGATTATAGCAATATTCGTTGTGTAGTGCGATGAATGTTCACAGAAAAGCAACCCACTCCGTTGTTCACATCTTTAAACTATTCGATTTTTCATCGGTTTAATATAGTACAAAAGTTCCCATCTTTCGATGCATGGAAATTTGAACCTCATTGCACTTTCACAAGATCATTGGAACAAACTGCGTGCAGTGAAGGAACTCACAGCGTGAGGCGGTAATAATGCGTAGATATAGCGCCTATTAACAAGTTATGATTATATAGCGTAGATATAGCGCCTATTAACAAGTTATGATTATATAGCGTAGATATAGCGCCTATTATCAAGCGGCATGTGCAATAACTAATGCAACCTGAAATTATTGCAAGTAGTCGACTATTTCAAAATCAAAAAACCTTCAATGTCGGACAATTTTTAAAAAGAAATTAAATAGCAAACAATATTATCAACATACTGAATATAAAGCATTTTGAAGCGTCAGAAATATTCAATGTCTGTATTTCAAACAATATACAGCGACTGCTGATATTCAACACAATTAACACAGAACAATTTACAGCGCTATGAGATATTCAGCACAATAAACAAAGAACAATATAGGGCGCTATGAGATATTCAGCACAATAAACAAAGAACAATATAGGGCGCTATGAGATATTCAGAACAATAAACACAGAACAATATACAGCGCCTGAAATGATCCATTAATGTGTATTCAACCACACGTATGAGTGTCACTCACTCTCGTCCCCCTCGGCGCGTCCCAAGATGGGCTTGGTCAACACCGTCGGGTGGCCGCCGTCCTGTTACAGCAAAAACTCTTTATTACCAACTTAAATTGATTACAAAAAATGTATCACTCAAGTATTCCGATGAAATTTCTTCAAATAAAGTCATAATACAGGGTCCTTCAAAAAAGTATCTGATTTCAATAGGCTTTTGCAAAACTCATACGACACATACAGAACAATTAATTTTATTTGTGAATAGCTTATTTGATGCCATTTTATATCACTTAGTACACTTTACTTGGTTTTGAAAATTATGTTTGATAAATGATGTCCCCCATTGTTAAGACATTCACGAAGTCTTTCCCTGAAGTTGCCCATAGCTCTTCATGTAACTTCCCTTGGAATGGCTGCCACTTCCTGCCTAATGACATGTTTTAGTTCTTGCAGATTTCAGGGACGATATTTGTACACTTCAGCCTTTAGGTAGCCCCACAGAAAGAAATCGCAAGGTGATAAGTCGGGGGACCGTGGGGGCTAGGAAATGTCTCCTCTTCAAGACACGAGACGTCCAGAAAACAACTCTCTTATAACATTTCCATCGACCGGCGAGCAGTGTGAGTCTTTCTGTGGGGCTACCTAAAGGCTGAAGTGTACAAATATCGTCCCAGAAATCTGCAAGAACTAAAACATGTCATTAAGCAGGAAGTGGCAGCCATTCCAAGGGAAGTTACATGAAGAGCTATGGGCAACTTCAGGGAAAGCGTGAATGTCTTAACAATGGGGGACATCATTTATCAAACATAATTTTCAAAAACAAGTAAAGTGTACTAAGTGATATAAAATGGCATCAAATAAGCTATTCACAAATAAAATTAATTGTTCTGTATGTGTCGTATGAGTTTTGCAAATGCCTATTGAAATCAGATACTTTTTTTGAAGGACCCTATATAAATACAAAAGTAATTGGAATGTAATGAAGCCAACCCGGGCACTCCCTGCAGTCACTGCACGGGAGCCGTCAGCCTCGCCGACAGCAGCAGCAGGAGGCACAGCAACGACGTCTTCATCTCGGCTTCTTGAGGCGAACTTTTGTCCTAACTGAAAGAAGTTTTTTATCTTGAATATCTTCTAGCTTAAGCAAGAAATTTCAATTTTTATATGTGAAAGAAGCGTAGGTTGATAAGAATTCAAGCCACTCACCTGTACAAAAGGCTATAAGTACCGTGCCATGGTATAAGTACCATGTCATATGCAGATTGTGCCCGTTATGGCGCTGTCTATCAAGTTATTCAGGTCGCTTCCTCACGTGAGTGCATGCGCTTGTTGGGTGCGCGGATGAATGCGTCATTTTTTGTCCACGTCAGCAAACTTGCACGGAATTTCACTGAGAATGAAATTGAGAGAATTTATCCAACATTGCCATGATTTTCCTGAATATTCCGTTAAAACTCCTCTGAATTCTAATTCTATCTCTATCCGGAGAAATTAGGCTCATTTACAGGTAGTGTTTGACTTCGTTGTTGTCACGAAAAACTTTTGTATTAACGAGGGAAGTTCTCATTGACTGATGTTTGTCCAATATAATGCAATATTACGGTTTATATATGACCTATTATAGTACTATTGGACAAAAATATTTTATTCAATAAACAATGTTGTTTTGATACTCATGCTTTGAGTTGAATAAAGGAATCTCTTGCGCAGGAATTCTATATTAGGACTCTGAACTTCTCCCCACACGTGCCGGGTGAACCCCGCTGAGCTGGCAGCTGCGTCAGAACTTCTGACTGCTTCAGCCCGCTGAACTCACCGCTGGTTTTCCGCTGGTTCACCTCACCATCGCAAATTAAACGATTTATTTTTAAGTTTATTTAGAAGAATTATTCGCTTTAATCTCCAATTTTCAATTTTTAGAAAGAACGCATATTTTCACGTTAGGATGCGCATTAATATGCGGCGCTCTGCAGCCTAGTTATCTGAGCGTCTTCATATCTTCACACATAAATAGGATTGCTTCTCCCCGGCTATCTTCATTACCCTCCTTGGAACGCAAAATAAATAGAAAAAGAAATGAAAATGAGATATAAATACCAACCGCAATATATAAATTGGAATAACGCAACAGTAGACCGAATTTTGAGATGGGAAAGCGCCAAGTCTGGGTCCGAAGTTAAGCCTGATAAACGTCCTTGTTGCGACCGTACGGCTGGTGGTCAGAGGAAGGATATGGACATAAATAATAATAATGGCGGTATCAGCGTTTAGTAGGCCGTAGGTCTGTCGCCGGTTCTTAACGTCGCAGAATATTCACAGCACTTTGCGATCTCGAATTCGCAACTCACTGCTACAATTCTGCTGTGCTAAACCGCCCGGCCTCCTTGCCGATTCTGACCAAAAACTGGCGCACAGAGCTGGGATCGAACCCGCGCCTTTCTGCTCCTATCTTGGTACTCTGAACTTTAAGGGGGAGGTTCACCCTAAAATTTTCGGATTTGGCATTTCCGGTTTTTAGTCTCATCTTGAAGCTGACATTCTGCCCTATCCAACGGTACCACTGCGATCTCTGTACGTTAATTTATACGTTCATGACGGCTCTTTAAAGGGGGGCGATTGGGGGGAGTTCCTTCACTAATTAGATGCAAGGTAATTAGCTGCTGAGCATTTTAAATATAGTGTCTGATTGAGTTGCGCTTAAGTTACTCGTTTAGTCTCATCTTAAAGCTGACATTCTGAGCTATTCAACGGTACCACTGCCGTATGTGTACGTCAAAATTAGCGTCCACGACTGCTCTATTCAGTAATTAGATGGGGGGCAAAAATAACTGGCCAGCACTACATACATACAGTATATGGTGTTCTCTGGCATCATGGCTTAGTCACCCGCCTCGCTTCGTATGGAGAGGTGTACTGCAAGTCGCTGCTACCATCCTTGAGTGTAAGCAAGCTACAGAAGCCTGTAGTTTGGTATCCATGCTACATTGAGTGCCTATTTCGGGGCGCGCGGGACTTTGTCGCGCTGTCCTGAAAAGTTTAACTTATTGTCACGGAAAACCTATCTCCTCCTATCCTCCTAGAGTTTTGAAGCTACAGCGATGAGACATATACCATTCGATTCGTAAAGACCGTACCTATCGAATAACGAAGCCCTTTTTTTTAGATTTGCGCATAGTTTGGATTCAAAATGGGGGGGGGGAAGGTGGGGGGAATCTGAAGAAAAAAAAATTTTTACATGCGTGTAAGAAAACTAAGGCAAAAAAGTCGCGCTTCGTTACTCGATTGGTATGGTCTTTACGAATCGAATGGTATATGTCTCATCGCTGTAGCTTCAAAACTCTATAGAGGAGATAGATTTTTAAAGTACCCCCTTTTTTGGCCGCTTTCTATGAATTTCACGTTTTCTATGCATTATTTCGAAAAAATCACATGAACAAAATGTGATTATTTTTCGGTTTTATCTAGTGGACATGGCATATAGCCAGTGGACATGGCTGCCCAGTGTATATGGCATATAATTATGATTTTATACATAAATTTCATAGAGCAATTATACGGAAAATATTTTAAAAATTAATATAGAGCTGCGGTTGCTGGATATACAAGTGAAGTTGAATAGTGAATATAAGTGAATATAAAAGTATCGTTACTGAAAATAGAGATGATGAACATAAATGTTTTGTATATGAAAATAAATGTTTTATTGTTTTAAATTGTTGCTGCGAGACAAATATTTGTTCTAGGCGATGAAAACATATGTCACGCAAGGGCAAAAAATGCATCGCTATTTCTACGAAATATCACTCAATTCTCCGGGTTCCCGTTGATGTGTTTGTGTACATCTCGTACTAATGTGAGAAATAGCGAGTTTACTTTTTTTAGGATTGTGTCATAGCTTCATTTCTTTATCTAGATCATCAGCTGAAATTAGACTATTTCACGTGTATGTGCTCGTCAATTGGTGGTTATTTCATGTCTGCACGGTCTCAAGGACAGAAAAAAATCGCCAGTCCCACATTTTTGTTCCCCATTTTACACTTTGATACATTTTCTCACCTGGAATGCGAGTAATACAACAGTTTCTGCTAGAATAGAGGTTGTTTCTTCGAACAAGTCACTCAGATATCAGAAAAAGTGTAGCTGTGACTAATTTATATATGCAATAATTCCGTTTGGAGAGTTGGCTGTTGAGCAGGGTTTCACTCTTATAAGGGTTGCCACTATAAAATTATTTCCTCACAACCATCAATAATTGGTTACATCATAAATAGCTGGTTGTTCATGAGCCATTGCGTACCGTTGATCTTGGAATGGACCATTGCACTATTTACATAGAGCCATGGGCTTCATCTGGCTATCCACAGTTAACCACTAATTAATAGCAGTTTCAGCTTTTATTAGGTCGTAGGTCTGTCGCCGATTCTAAACATCGCAGAACATTCACAGCTTGCTCCTGTGTCGAACACGCAACTACTCCAATCTCAGTACCCTGAATGGTAACCGCTGGGCCACCCAATGCCGGCAAACTCATGCTAATTGCCATAAAAACTTCAAAATTAATTGATCATGCTAACGCACTAATGATAATTTAACTTTTCATTAACTATTGTCAACGCTATTCTTACCTAATGCTTGGTAACGGTGGTAACCGTACGAAGTCAGATGGTCAACCCTCATCTAGGGTGTCACCGATGTTGTCGTATAACTCGTAACTCGTACCCTGACTTGGTTCGTCATGACATCGATGGCCGTGATAAGCGGGCATGAATGACTGATTCATGGACAGGAGTAGGGTGAATGCAATTTTGACTAGCCTTTCCTCTCAAAGAGGCAAGTGACTGTACTTCTTAAATGCGTTGTATCTTTATTGAGTCTCAAATAAATCAATTTCACATAATCAACCAATTCTGTTGTTGAATTTCATGACCCCTGACGAAATCGAAGGGATTGAAGTGGGCATCTTATGGCCGCCCACTGGGTGTCCAAAGCGTGCTCAGTGAGTGTCCAGTGGGCTTCCAGAGGGTGCTCAGTGGGCTTCCAGAGGGTGCTCAGTGAGTGTCCAGTGGGTGCCTAGGGATATTTGCCGCCTGGAATGCAGCAGTAGATCCCGTAGTACGAGGTGTTAAAGCAGACGTAGCCATAAGGGACGTAAGACCAGAGCGTTCCCCACAGGTAGTACTGCAGGGAAAAAATGCACAATTTCAAAAAAGGAGCGCTCAACAATAACTATACTTTCTCTTACATAGCAACAAATGCATAAACTTCCGTTACAAACACTGTAGACGAAATGTCTAAATAACTTCAAGTTAGGCTAATTTATAGTTGGACAAGTAATAATTATAAATTACTTGTTGGTCCGGAGGACATTTTACGAAACTGCCGCGCACTGTAGCCGCCGTTTGAATCAAACGGACACTTAATTAAATAATATAACAGAATCGTCATCTGCTGACATGGGGATGGCCCTGGAGGAGATGGCCTGTATCAATGCAATTGTTGTTATTCCATTCAACTTACGTAGCCGTAAACCACCCGGCACGAAGAGGCGCGAACATCCCTGGCTTCTGCACGACGAGAAATTAGATTATAATGAAAATTAATTACATAAAAATATAGTTTTAGGAAAAAAATTGAATCAATCCGCTAGAAAGCCACTAATTCAATATAAATCGAGTCAAAAGCGTGAAATTTCAGATCTCATTGCGTGACTCCATAATAAGTCGGTAGCAGGACGCAATACAAACCAAATAAGTGATTAACATTAAACAAAAAGCAATAAAGTATCATGAAGCATTTTGACCTACAGAACACGAAACAATATATAGCTCCTATAAGTTTTCAACATGATGAATGCCAAATAATAGAGAGCGCCTGCAGATATTCAACACACGGGGATAGTTGACACTCACCCTCCACCCCGTCATCTCGCCCCACTTGGGGCTTATCAGGCAGCACCGTCACGGAACTATTATCCTGCAACCGAAAAAGTTTATTACAAACTGAAAATTTATAAATTATTAATTGCAAACTCACTCATTTACGCAAGTCTCGCATCACAAACACAGCGTTCTATTTACGTTCCACCCGCGCACTATTTTTCCCTCAAGCTTTCCTCTTCAACACCCCAAAGACCGGAAAGTATTGTGCATACGAAGTGCACGCGCACAAACGCAATGCACGAATATGCGCAAGCAGTAACTAATCATACGCAATTTTTATTTCAAAATCGGAAAAAAATTAAATTATTTTCAGCGTAAGTAAAAATTGAAATTAATTTTTGAGTTGATATTTTGCAACTTCAAGTCGCTGAGGGATACTTTGTATCTCTCAGTAAAGGGATACTTTGGAGGTTTTTTTCTATTGAAGGTAAATTTTGCAGTTACAGAAAGTATTCTCGTGCCGACATAAAACGTTAATTTGAAATTTGGCTACTGATCCCACTAACTGGGCTATAATATTTAATTAACTTATTTATCGACAAAATGATAATGCTAACCTTGTCACTCCTGACTTCTGGCTGGGTGCCGTTAACCTCGATGACACCATCGCTGGCAGCCGCGGCTACCAGCAGAAGGAGGCACAGCAACGACGTCTTCATCTTGACTTCTTGGGGCGAACTTTTTACTGGAAAAAGCTTTTAGATTACGAAGTGAATACTGCTTAATATTTCAATAATGACGGAAGATCGATAACAATGAGAATTGTTGGGAATTTTAAACAGAAGGGATTCAAAGAAGTTTAATTTTAAGCAAAATCGTACATTAAAAAAACAAGTAAGTTCAGGCTACGTATAAAGTAATTTTTTGGTGCCTATCTTTCCAACAATTGAGAACAGCCAAGACACACACATTTTACATGTTCATTTTACCCATATAAGTAGAATAAAGATGCAAATAATTTTATTTATTAGTGAAGCCAAGCCACTCACCTGAACAAGAAGCTGCTGAGAGTGTGTGGCTGAACGCCGCGCGGTGCCTCTTTTATGCTCCGCAAAATCCTAAAACAAATTCAATGGAAAACATTTTTCTGCCCAAGGTTGCCACAAAATATTGTAGTAATGTCACTGATGTATTAATTGACTTGTCACTGATATAAATGTACGCAGTTCAGCATTTGAAGTCTGTGGTGCATGGTGGTTGGACACATGGTTAATGGTTGCTTTTCATGGTATAAGTACCATGTCATAAGCAGATTGTGCTCGGTATGGCGCTGTCTATCAAGTTATTCAAGCTTCTTAGTCACGTGAGTGCGCTTGTTGGGCACGGATAAATGAACCAATTTTTTGTCCACGTCAGCAAACTTGCACGGAATTTCACTGAGAATTAAATTGAAAAAATTTATTCAACATTGGCATGATTTTCCTGAATATTCCGTTAAAACTCCTCTGAATTCTAATTCTATCTCTATCTGGAGAAATTATGCTCATTTACGTGTAATTTTTGGCTTCGTGGTTTTCACGAAAAACTTTTGTATTAATGAGGGAAGTTCTGATTGGTTGAAGTTTACCAAGTATAATGCAATGTTACGGTTCACAACCAACCTACTTTACAAAAATTATTTTTAAACAGTAATTCAACGAAAAAATTGAGAATTCAACCTCCCGATTTTAGTTCAAAAAATAAATAGCTTTAACAAGACTACTCGATTTTGATTGTGAACTAGTTAATGAGGTCTTGATCGATCGACGGAGATTGATGTGGTTCGATCAAGAATATTTATGCAGATTCCTGCTCGATCGACGAAGGCAAAACCCAATTTGGATGGGGACTGTAGGGGGCAATGTCGCGGGGCGCACCACCGATTAAAGAGGAGAATTCTTTGCCGATTCAGTACAGATCTTCAAAGTTTCTGCACCCAATAATGTGTTGAGTCGTATAATGTGCATCAAACGATGTCGAATCTACAGTAGCTAAAGCCGAATCTGCATTAATCGATGTCGAATCATCATTGATCTACGTCGAATATACATTAAACGATGTCTAATCCGTATTAATTGTCAAATTCAAGGCAGTTGAGTTTTAACGTTTATCGACTACGCGACAACAAATTTAAAAAGATTTTTTCTTTCTCTCTCCGAGATTACCGACACGTTACTCTTTACCATGACAAGTCACATTAGAGTCTTCGCTGTCGAACATTCGCATCGTATATACACTTACGATATCAATTACAAACTAACAAATTCAGTTACTATGATGATGAATAGATGTTATAAGTAATTCACAGCTAAGGGCTCTTACCGGATAAACGTCGACGGCAGCTCCAAGGTTCGAATGCGGGAATTTTCTCTCCGAGTTAACGCCTCAGCCAACTTGCCCACCAAGACACCTTACCACAGAGCTCTATCAACTACATACTGTACCTGCGAAACGAATGGCTAGCAATCGTCTGGTAAATCGAGGAATAGCCACATTTGTGGTGGAACTGTTATTTAAAGATTATTCATTAATATTTATTTACAGGAATGAACTCAGTTTCTATTCAATCGAAAAAAAGAATTTTGCTCGTATTGGATTTGGTAGAAATGTTCGTGAGCAATATCGTTCAATAAAGGAGATAGACAAGCATTGTTTCTCTTGCCCCTTTTTATAATTTTCGGGCAAGCGAAATGCGGTTACTTCCACATTTCCTCAATTTATTTACAGTTAGTTCTCTAGTTTATATAAATTTTATAGTAGAGCTGAACAATTTACACAGCAATTAATTTATTTGAAATAATTGAGGCAAATTTGTAAAGAATAATGGAACACGCTAGAACAGCTGTACGAAAATGTTTTGAATATAAACTATGAATAAGTTTAGATGGGATCTTTTTAAATCCCAAGTTTTGAAGCAGTTTCTTCTTGCAACTTTCATGCGATAGCATCGAGATTTATATCATTTAATAAGATGCATCTTAAAAAACGTTTTCTTTACACTCACGTTAAAAAAAATGTTTGCAGGCAAATAATCGATATCTCCTGAACATTATTAAGGTAAGGTAACATTAAGACTTGAACGTTCCTCTTTGCGGAAGCGTTCAAAATGGGAAAGCTAATAAAATACTTATATATTGAATTTACTTATTACTTATTTGCTCCCTTATTTTGATAAAACACGTATTTCAAAGTAGTAAAATAATTACGTGGTATTTTATTAATCGTAACGGACATCAGAAATGGACCCGAAATAGAGCATTCTATCACTTGAACTAGATTGAACACAATTTTGAACACAATTTTAACTGGGTAATCATATTTTAAAGTGTATATCAATTTACGATTCATGTGCATTGTTCTATTAGATTGAATAGCCAACCGACGAGTTTGCGCATTAATTTTTCGGTTTGCTCTGCAAAGTTGCCCACACTCATTTACTTCGATCTGCAACGATAAACCCACAGTCAATTCGACTTCCAAATCTTCGAGTGGTCTGATCTACCGCGTTCTGCAGTAACCCATATCTCATCGACATCGTTACCCACATTGGTGATTGACTGGGACGCGCGCGCGCGCGCGCGAATTTAACACCACAGTTAAGAGGTATTTCTCACTTTGTGAGAAACACACATCACTTTGTCCGTTGCAGGCTCAATTTCGATTGCTTGAAGCAAACCTTTTTCGGACACGTTATCATATATGATTGCTTGCATTATGCCTATATCAAAAAGGCACATAAAACAGAATTTGATCAAATTTCGATTAGAATGTAAGATTCCGCGCTTTTGAGTGTAAAACTATTTACAAGATAACCACACGCAAGAGATTGTTGTGGCAATCAATGATTCGTCAGAGCTCTCCATTAACTTTGCTCTCAAGAATGGAATGAAAGATCCACCAAGATATACATTGAGTGCAAGTTGGTTTAAAGTTATTTTTGAATAAACATTAAATACAAGTTATGTTGAACAATTACTCACAATTCTGGCATGTGTGGTATTAATTACATCATTCAGACAAGTCATGTTGATTTATGCACGCAATATTATAGCCAAGGACCGGCATCCCATAAGCAAACGGAGAGGTATTCCAGAATCTGGAGCTCCTGCGAGCAGTTACCTGCGCAGAAGGTTCCATTTCTTGTTCACAAATGCATTGACTAATGTTGCAATTTACAAGCTGAATAAATAGACAGTAATAGGAATTTTGTTTGATATATCAAATAAAATACTTGCAAAGACAAATAACTCTATAGCAAGTGCACTGGGATTGACGCCCGTAGCAGAAGCTAAAGTTCGCTGGAGGTTTATTGTCATATGCCCGTCAGTCTGTCACATTGACGACACTCAAGCGTCGAGTTCACTTGAACATCCTCCCATTAATATAACAATAAAATTATTTATTTGAATTGTGTCTCCATGCAGAGTGAATAGTGAAAAATACTTTGATGATCTAACATAGGGAGTTAAATATTGAACAGCGACTTGATCAAAGCGCAGGTGCGTAAATTTCATGATTTAATATTGTATATTATAAATATATCCCGATGAAATATCCGGCTATATTCCCGATCTCTTGTTAAATGTAGTAATGATTCTTTGTGGGAAATACTTACTGAAAGTAATATGCTGCTCATGCGTATGTTAGGAGTGAGTAAAATTGTGTTAATTGTAAAAATATGTTGATATGAACCGGCAATCTGTAAGCGCGATGATGTCCGAAAGCTCTTATAGCAGCGCCAGGCAGAACAAACCTCAGGACTCCAACCGAGCAGGGAAGTGAATGAAGAAGTTTCGTAAACTTCACAGTAAATAAATTTAAAAACCCGAAGACAAATCATGATGTAGAGCAGATAAAGGATGAACCCAGCGAATAGTACGCACTGGTCAAAACTCAACAGTTATTTTTTATATAAAGAAATTTAATCTTAAATTAGATGAGGCATTGGCGCTTAACCTTACAACAAGAGATTAACCTAACAAAACGGCATATGCAATCACTCACCATTCATAAACATCACAAACACAAGTGCATTAAATATTTACAGCAAGTGACATTAGCTATGAATCACAAGAAGGCTCAAAAGCGACCAGTTTCTAAGTCTCCGCGAACAGAGTTTTTTCCAAGGCAAAATGTTAGTAAAAATCGAGCGATAAAGTATACGAATAAAATTGCTCATATATTTGAGAAGCAACCGATACATGGTACCAAAAATTCCTAAGAATCCTGGTAGAAATAATAACGAGCAAGAATGGCGGCTACAGATTTCCTTTCTTCATGACATTGCAGTGTTAGAATAGAATAGAAGTGTCGGACATGAAGAAATAGGCCCATGGCCTGTTGCCGATTCTTGTACTTTTTGTGACTTGGTTTACAAGGGACCCGGCATTTGAAGACGATCTTTCCATAACTGACGACTGTTTGAGATTGCTGCTGGACTTATTGCCAGGTCCGTATTGTGCTAGATAGAGATAAAGAAATTATTCAAAATATAAACTCGACTAAAAATATTCATGCAACTCAGATTTTACTAAAATCCAGTACAGTGAGAAACATTCTACTATATGCTGGAGGAGTAGATTATATATAAGCAGCAATAAATTCGAATGATTTTTTTTATATTTATATATTGAATTTAAATATTGCGATAGTTTTCTACTTTTAAATGTTGCTGAATTGAAGGGTGCTGCAAGCACTCATGGGATGAGAAACTTATTCACGGATGATTTATCAAATAAAGAACCAATTAAATACTCATGTGCAATTAACTAATTTTTTCTTAAACATTACGAAATATATTTGCATACTTATTTACAAAGCCGTACAATAACCTCTGGCTGCACATCAAGTAAGGCGTACACAGGACCAACCGATCGCGTATGAGGTTGCAACTGCACAAGTTTAGAAGAAGTTTGAGCCTCAGCCCCGAGCCTCAGCCAAACGAACCGACAGGCGTCTCGTTGAGGTAAACTTATCGGTCTTTAACGTAAATTTCATTGAATTTTTGTATAAAGTTATCCCGTTGACTTTGTACCATACACCAACTTGATGGTTAACTCAGGTCGACGTCTAAGATTTGAACGCACATTCCATGAAACCACTGAAATGAGAAAATGGGACATGGAAACAACCCTACATCTTCAATAAACAATAATAACATGAGAAAGAACGGCGTCGGCAGCGACTGCATTACACTCTTGACTGCATCAGTCATAACCGCTACGGCTACATAAACTTGGCAAGTTCGCCATGGACATCATTGAAGTGTGCAGGCTCATCCATCGAAATACGAGTACCAGAATTGCTCGAGGTTCTGACATACATACAAAGCTTTGCATGTGTTGGATAAGATTCGGTTTTGGCGATAGCTTCGATAGTTTTTCCATTGATGAAGGGTAGGATAAAAATTAAAGCCTCATGTGGTACATTTTCCAGAGAATTGTATGAGCACGAAACTAGATCATCCCGTTTACTTAACTGTGGCATGGCCGTTCTGAATTTCTTGACTTCTGAATCAATGCGGCCCTGCTGAATTAGTTTGATTCGATGGAACTCGTGAAATCTGTAGTTGTTTCCAGGATGTTCCAATTTTACCTATTAGAATTATCGGGGTCTGGTTGGAAATTTTGTGCTAGAAAAGTCCTTTATTTCAACTAGAAAGGTTGCTGTCCTAGAAGAGAGGTCCTAGTGTAAATGTCAATTCTACCTACTGGAAAGTATGCGATCCTAACAAAATGGTCCGTTCTACCTGCTAGAACAGTCGCTGTCATGCAATAAATTTAAGGTCGGATCGTCTTACTAGAAAGGTCGTGGTCCTACCCATCCTAGAAACGTCCATCCTACCCACTATGAAGGTTGCTGTCCTAAAAAGCCCGTTCTACCAACTTAGAAGGTCGCATACACGGCTGACCAGCAGCTGTCACGAAGTCAATAACATACAGCTTAATGCTTGTATTGGCAGGTTAAACTCACGTCAATTGTTCCCCTAATAGATTGTTACCGGGATTTACATCATAAAAGAATTTTATTATTGATTGGATAATCAGCGCAATACATGAATTATCCAAGCAGTGTAATGAAGTTTGTCGAGCTGGCGTATGCATGTCGTGTGTTTTGATGTCTCAGAATGAATTACAAGTGATCAAATTCATTGTTGATAATAACTTAATTAAATGTAATGAACTGGATGTTCAATTTAGAGTGAGTCCCGACTTGGTGTTGAATAACGCGACCAAATTTGATGCCTGATAACGAGTTAAGATTAACAACCAAGCACGACCGTGGGTCCAGAAAATGCTTGTTTTCAGCTATCGAAATTATTCCTACACCCGGTCGAGTGGTATGCTGAGAAATTGGTCCCACACCCGGTCAAGTGGTATGCTGAGAAATTGGTCCCACACCCTGTCAAGTGGTATGCTGAGAATTTGATCCTATACCCGGTCAAGTGATATGCTGAGAAATTATTCCTACACCCGGTCAAGTGGTATTGCTGAGAAATTGATCCCACTCGGTCAAGTGGTATTGCTGAGAAATTGATCCTACACCCGGTCAAGTGATATGCTGAGAAATTGATCCTATACCCGGTCAAGTGATATGCTGAGAAATTGATCACACACTCGGTCAAGTGATATGCTAAGAAATTGATCCTACACCCGGTCAAGTGGTATTGTTGAGAAATTGATCCTACACCCGTTCAAAGGTATGCTGAGAAATTGATCCCAAACCCGGTCAATGGTGAGCTAAGAAATTGATCCTACACCCGGTCAATGGTGAGCTAAGAAATTTATTCTACACTCGGTCAAGTGATATGCTGAAAAATTGATCATACACCCGGTCAAAGGTGTGCTAAGAAATTGATCCAACACCCGGTCAATGGTGTACCATGAAAAGCAACCATTAACCATGTGTCCAACCACCATGCACCCGATGACGGCTACCATGCGTCACCTCCTCGTTGCATATACGCACCAGTCGTGCGCACGAGGCGTATACAAATTACCAAGCTTTACGCGCTACTAAACATTCCATTGCAATGAAAAGAAATGTTTAATTGCGATGTATAACAGACTTCAAATGCTGAACTGCGGACATTTATATCAGTGACAAGTCAATTAATACATCAATGACGTCACTACAATATTTTGTGGCAACCTTGGGTAGAAAAATGTTTCCATTGAATTTGTTTTAGGATTTTGCGGAAATACAATAAAAGATACAATAGCCAGTGTAATGATACAATAGCCTCTGTAATGATACAATAGCCACTGTAAAGATACATAGCCACTTTTGAGATACAATAACCTCTGGAATGATACAATAGCCTCTGTAATGATACAATAGCCTCTGTAATGATACAGTAGCCACGTTATAAATATAATAGCCACTATACAATTACAATAACCCCTGCAATGATACAATAGCATTTGTAATGATACAATAGCCGCTGTAAAAACACAATAGCAACTGTAACGATACAATAGCCTCTGTAACGATACAGTAACCACTTTAAAAAATACAATAGCCTCTGTAACAATATATTAGGCACTGTAATGATACAATAGTCATTGTAAAAATATAATAGCCGCTATAAAGAAGCAATACCCTTTGTAATGATACAGTAGCCACTGAAATGATACAATAGCAGCTGTAAAGACACAATAGCCTCTGTAAAGATACAATAGCATCTTTAAAGATACAACAGCCTCTGTAACGATACATTAGATACTATGAAGATACAGTAGCCACTATAATGATACAATAGCCACTGTAAAGATACAATAGCAAGTTTAAAGATACATCAGCTTCTGTAACGATACATTAGATACTTTAAGAAAACGTAGCCACTATATTGATACAATAGCCACTGTAAAGATCCAATAGCCACTGTAAAGATACAATAGGTAACAAAATAAGTGCGTAGACAGTCTATGTGTCTTGTGAACAAATAAGTGCGTAAACTGTCTAAAAAACGCAAACAATCTCATTTAGTTTCTTTTGCAGGAGATTGTAGGTGGTGATGAGAAGAAGGGAAGTTAGGTTTGACTTCAGCATTTTCATTCACAAAATGCCAATGTTTATTCAATACCATCCTCTGCAGTTCATGGTTCGATATACCGGGATTGTACTTCGTTTAGAAGAAGAGCGAACGTTCTGGGGGTATATTTTCAATTTTATTCCTTTTTAAGACTTCCTAGAGTTATTCAAGGAACAGTTCTTTGCTATATCCCTATTTTCTAAGGTGTTTATAAAACGTTGACACAGTTTTATGAAGTCTGGGACGTTGATACAATTCCACTTATATCTTAAAATTTCCCCTTTCATTAAACCTCTCAAACAGGAGCTGGGGTGGGCGCTAGGTGCGTTTATATACTGAGATACTTGTCCATTTAAAATAAGTTTTTGTATCAAGCGTGCCATTATTCTTAAAGTTATAGCCCTTATATATCGTGAGATCCTAGAAATTCAGCTCATGCATGGCGGCTCATCGCCACAGTGAATACGAGTGACGCATGGATTGAGTTCAAGTACTCGAGGAATGAATGAAATTCAAGTTTACTTGCTTCACTCAAGATCTGGATGTCATCTCTGTATATTCTTTACAGAATGAGTCCTGGTATCCTGTCGAGAAAATACATCTCCAACGAGTGCGCAAATACATCGGAAACCGCTGGTGAGCCTTTGGATCCCAAGTATATATCCCTTTGGAATGTGGTATTTTCCCGTAATGATACTCTTATACAAAAAGCAAAGGCATATCGGTAAACCCGATGGCCCCAATACTCGAGCAAAACTAAATAAAAGAGCTTGGAGTAACCAAATATTTTTGAACTTCAATACAAAAAAAAAAACAGAATAAAACAAAAAAATATATTTTTTTACTTGGTTACAATGCTCAAAATTATAGAGAAAAGTTTTGAGTATTGGTAAAACAGACTTCTCCAGCAAGACCACGACCTTTCTATACATAGTAACATGAACAGTCCTTATTGCAGGCCTGCGGCTGTTCTAGCAGGTAGAACGGACCATTTTATTAGGATCGCATACTGGTAGAATTGACCTTTGTAATAGGACCTTGTAGCGGGATTACTACGCTCAATACAAAATTACTGGGTCTCTGCAATTAAGCGGGCCCTAACGTACCGAAATGAATCAAAATGGATCAGAAAACTTTCAAAGGCCACAAGGTTTACTTAGGTTCCATGGAGAATACTTAGCCACTACATATCACTAGAAACTAAATGCGTATAGGTTTACGAGTACAAACAATATATTGACATTAAATACAGACATTTATAGACATTACAAAGTGTGGTAGGTCGGGCTAAAGTAGGCTGCCTACTCGCAATCCGCTGCTTCCCGCGGTAATTAACTACCTACGCATACTTTTTCTCTTCAGTCTCTGTTAGAGAGGTGCGGCGGCTGAAGAAAACTTATAGCGCGGCCATGGCTGGCCCGCTCCAGCCTCTCTTCTAGGACAGTAACCTTTCTCGTTGAAATGAAGGACTTTTCTTGCAGAAACTTTCAAACCAGACCCCGATAGTTCTAATAGGTAGCCTAAAATGGAGCATCCTGGAAACAACTACAGATTTCACGAGTTCCGTCGAATCGAACTTTAATTCAGTAGTCACATAAATTCAGAAGTCAAGAAATTCAGAACGGTCATGCCACAGTTAAGTATACGGGATGATCTAGTTTCGTGTTCATGCAATTCTTTGGAAAAAGTGCCACATGAGGCTTCAATTTTTATCCTACCCTTCATCAATGAACAAATTAGCGAAGCTGTCGCCAAAACCGAATCATATCCAACACATGCAAAACATAGTAAGTACGTCAGAACCTCGAGCAATTCTGGTACTCGTATTTCGATGGATGAGCCTGCACTTCTTTAATAATGATGCCAATGGCGAGCTTGCCGAATTATTGCAGCGGTTATGAGCGATGCAATAGTGTAATGCAGTCGCCAGTCGCTGCAGATGCCGTTCTTTCTCATGTTAGTGACTTCCTGGAGGAGTGCGTTCAAGTCTTAGACGTTGTCCGGAGTTAACCATCAAGTTGGTGTATGGTACAAAGTCAACGGGATAACTTTATACAAAAATTCAATGAAATTAACGTTAAAGACCGATAAGTTACCTCAACGAGATGCCTGTCGGTTCGTTTGGCTGAGGCTCGGGGCTGAGGCTCCCACTTCTTCTAAACTTGTGCAGTTGCAACCTCATACGCGATCAGTTGGTCCTGTGTACGCCTTACCTGATGTGCAGCCAAAGGTTTTTGTACGGCTTTGTAAATAAGTATGTAAATATATTTAGCAATGTTTGAGAAAAATTTAATTAATTGCACATGAGTATTTGGTTTTTTATTGGTTAAATTATCCGTGAATAAGTCTGTTCTCCCATTATAGTGCTTGCAGCACCCATGAGTGTTGTGTTAATTCAGCAATATTTCTGTAACATCATAGAGCAAGCAGAGAAAATATTTCGAATTTATTACTGCTTAATCTACTCCTCCAGCATAGAGTAGAATGTTTCTTTAGTAAAATCTGAGGTGCCTGAATATTTTTAGTAGATAATATATATTGAATAATTTCTTTATCTTATCTAGAACCTTACGGACAAGGCAATAAGTCCAGAAGCTATCTCAATCAATCGTTAGATATGGAAAGATCGGCTGCAAAAAGCCGGATCCCTTATGAATCAAGTCACGAAAAGTACAGTGATCGGCAACAGGCCATGGGCCTATTTCTTCAGTGCCGACACTTCTATTCTATTCTAACACTGCGATGTCTGGGGAAAAAGGAAGGCCATAGCCGCCATTCTTGCTCGTTATTAATTATACCATGATTCCTAGTAATTTGGCGCTGGTTTGGTTTCCTAGGAAGCCAGCCAGGTTTTTTTATTGAAGGATGGCACTGCCATCCTTCGGACATCATCGCGCTTACAGATTTCCGGTTCATATCAACATATTTATACAATAAACACAATTTTACTCACTCCTAACATACGCATGAGCAGCATATTACTTTCAGTGAGCATGCATCGCAAAGAAGCATTGCTATATTTAACAAGAGATCGGGAATATATCCGGACATTTCGCCGGGATATATTTATTATATAAAATATTAAATCAAGACTTTTATGGCGCGCACCTTCGCTTAATTTGATCAAGCCGCTGTTCAATTTAAACTCCCTATGTTAGATCATCAAAGTATCTTTCACTATTAGGTTTGGGTAAATGAAAAATTTTATGTTGTGAACTTTTATCGTAAAACTCTGGAGACTTGGCATCTTAATTAATTCGTGAATAATGTTTTACATTTGAAATTACGCGCATGATTTCCACGACATAAAACTCTGAAGCGTTTAGTTCGTGCGGTGCGTACCAACACGAAATAGAATCAAATAATTTTGCACAACAATAATTACGACACAAGTCAAATAAATAATTTTATTTTTATATTAATGGGAAGATGTTCAAGTGAACTCGACGCTTGAGTGTCGTCAATGTGACAGACTGACGGTCATATGACAATGAGCCTCTAGCGAACTTTAGCTTCTGCTACGGGACGTCAAACCCAGTGCACGTGGAAAATGGTTATTTGTCTTTGCAAGCATATTATTTTGATATCTCAAACAAAAATTCCTATTATTGTCTATTTATTCCGCGTGTAAATTGCAACATTAGTCCATGCATTTTTGGACGAGAAATGTAACCATCTGCGCAGTTAACTGCTCGCAGGAGCTCCAGATTCTGGAAAATCTCTGCGTTTGCAATTATGGGACGCCGGCTCTTGCATGGCTATGTTATTGCGTGCATAAATAAACATGACGAGCCTGAATAATGTGTTTAATACCACACATGTCACAATTGTGAGTAATTGTTCAACTTAACTTGCATTCAATATTTTTTATTACATAACTTTCAACATAACTTGCATTCAGTATTTATTATTACATAACTTTCAACATAACTTGCATTCAGTATTTATCGTGATGGATCTTTCATTTCATTCTGAAGAGCAAAACTAATTGAGAGCTCTGACGAATCATTGATTGCCACAACAATCACTTGCGAATGTTAATCTTGTAAATATTTTGGCGCTCAACAGCGCGTAATCTTACGTTCCAGTCGAGATTTGATCAAATTCTGTTATATGTGTCTTATTGACAAAGGCTTAATACAAGCAATTTTATAAGATACCGTGTCCGAAAAACACTTGCTTCAAACAATCGAAATTTGTTTGTTGAGAATTGCCTCCTTACTGTGGATTTAAATTCACAATCCTAATCGAGTATTGTTTTCAAATCTATTTATTGAGCTGAAATCGTGCGTGTGAATCCTCAAAATTTTTTGTTTAATTACTGTTTAAATATTAATTTATATGCTGTAGGTCGGTTGGTTATAATCCGTAACATTGCATTATACTGGACAAACTGCGGTCAAAGAGAACTTCCCACATTAATACAAAAATTTTTCGTGATAACCATGAAGCAAAAAACTTCCTGTAAATGAGCCTAATTTCTCCGGATAGAGATAGCATTCAGAAGAGTTCTAACAGAATATTCAGGAAAATCATGACAATGTTGGATAAATTCTCTCAATTTTATTCTCAGTGAAATTCTGTTCGAGTTTCCTGACGTGGACAAAAAATGAAGCATTCGTCCGTACCCAACAAGCGCACTCACGTGAGTAAGTGCCTTGAATAACTTGATAGACAGCGCCATACCGAGCACAATCTGCTTATGACATGGTACTTAAACCATGAAAAGCAACCATTAACCATGTGTCCAACCACCATGCACCCGATGACGGCTACCATGCGTCACCTCCTCGTTGCATATACGCACCAGTCGTACGCACGAGGCGTATACAAATTACCAAGCTTTACGCGCTACTAAACATTCCATTGCAATGAAAAGAAATGTTTAATTGCGATGTATAACAGACTTCAAATGCTGAACTGCGTACATTTATATCAGTGACAAGTCAATTAATACATCAGTGACATTACTACAATATTTTGTGGCAACCTTGGGCTGAAAAATGTTTTCCATTGAATTTGTTTTAGGATTNACCACAATGATACAATAGCCACCACAATGATACAGGAGCCACCACAATGATACAATAGCCACCACAATGATACAATAGCCACCACAATGATACAATAGCCGCCACAATGATACAGTAGCCGCCACAATGATACAGTAGCCGCCACAATGATACAATAGCCACCACAATGATACAATATAGTCACCACGATCAGGACTCAAATAAATTCTCCTCCAGGGCATCTCCATGTCGGTAGATGACTATTCTGTTAATTTATTATGTGTCCGTTTGATTCAAACCGCGTCTCTAGTGCGCGGCAGTTTCGAAAAATGTCCTGCTGACCTATAAGTAATTTATAATTCTCTCTTATCCAATTATTAATTAGCCTAATTTGAGGTGATTTAAACATTTTGTCTACAGTGTTTATAACTGAAGTGAAAGCATTCGTTGCAAAATGAGAGAGAGTAGTTATCGTTTAGCGCTCCATTTATGAGATGGTGCATTTCTTCCCTGCAGTACTACCTGTGGGGAACGCTCTGGTCTTATGTCCCTTATGGCTACGTCTGCTACTACATCTCGTACTACGGGATCTGGTGCTGCATTCCAGGCGGTCCATATCCCTAGGCACCCACTGGACACTCATTGAGCACCCTCTGGGCACCCACTGAGCAACCTCTGGGCACTCACTGAGCAACCTTTGGACACTCACTGAGCAACCTCTGTACACTCACTGAGCAACCTCTGTATACTCACTGAGCACCCACTGGACACTCATTGAGCACAACCTGGACAACCGCTGGGCGCCCATAAGATACCCACTTCAATATTTTTGATTTCGTCTTGAAATTAGACAACAAAATTGGTGGATTATGCGAAATTGATTTATTTGAGACTCAATAAAGATACAACGCATTCAAGAAGTTAAGTCATTTTCCTAGATGAAGCATAAAAGGTTGCGGCAAGTACAGTAATTCTTTCATTTAAGAGCAAACGCTAGTAGAAATTACATTCAACTACTCCGGAGAAGTCATTCATGCCAGCTTATCACGGCCATCGATGTCGTGACGAACGAAGTCAGGGTCCGAGTTACGAGTACGACAACATCGGTGACACCCTGGATGAGGGTTGACCACCTGACTTCGTCCGGGTACTACAGTTAGAATAGAGTAGATGTGTCGCCACTAAAGAAATAGGCCCATGGCCTATTGCCGATTCTTGAATTTTTCGTGACTTGATTCACAAGGGATCCGGCCTTTGGAACCCGATCTTTCCATAACTGAAGATTGATTGAGATAGCTGCAGGACTTATTGCCTGGTCCGTAATTTGCTAGGCATTTTAAGACTGAACATATGCTCCTGCATAGCTTCGTCTGGACTTATTGCCTGGTCCGTAATTTGCTAGGCATTTTAAGACTGAACATATGCTCTTGCATAGCTTCGTCTAGTCTGTTCTTGAAGGCGTTCATCCTCGGAGCGTCAACGATGCTATCAGGGAGGCTGTTCCACGTGTCGGTGACTCGAAGCGAAAAGATATGTTGTCGCATGGATGTATTACAACGCAGTTTTTTGAGTTTATAGCAGTGGCCCCTGGTGTTGGTTCTTGTTTCAAATTCTAGTAATCCTTCTGGGACCTTGTATAAGCCATGAGTATACTTGTATGCTTCAATGAGTTCTCCACGCAGATGTCGATAACTGAGGCTTGGAAGCTTCATAATCTTTAATCTTTCCTCACAGGACTTGCCTTTCAAGCCCGGAATTATCCATGTTGCACGTCTTTGTACACTCTCTATTAAATTTTGTCCTTTTCAAGTTTCGGTGACCACACAACGTTTCCAAACTCTAGGTTCGGACGCACGACAGCAACAAAAAACTGCTTCATCGCTCCTGCATCAAGGGACTCGAAACATTGTCTGAGCAGTCCAAGTCGTTTATTGGCTTTATTAACTTGACCTTCAATATGCTTAGAAAATTTCAACTCATTGTCGATATTAACTCCTAATCCTTTTCCATTGTCGACTTCAACATCATCACTTGTTGCAACCGTGTCTTCTCATACTGTAATCTTGCTGTTCATTATTTTTGCCAAGGTGGCAGCTGCCACTTATCAGCCCAGTCAACCAGCCTTTCAAAATCACCTTGTAACTGTACGATTTGCGACGTATTCTTCACTGTATTATAAATTTTTGTGTCGTCAGCAAACATCGAGCACACGCTAGACACAGCTTCTGGCAGATCGTTTATAAACGCAACGAATAAAACAGGCCCGAGAACGCTTCCTTGTGGCACGCCGCTGCGCACTGAAGCCCAGTCTGATACGGACCCATTAATACTGACACGTTGTCTTCTCCCTACTAGAAAATCTCTGATCCATTTGAGTACATTGCTGTCAATTCCCAAAGACTGCAATTTCCGCAATAGCCTCTCATGGAGGACACTGTCAAATGCCTTGGCAAAATCGAGGTACACTGCATCTACTGGCTCCCTTTCGTCCAGCAGGCGAGTCCATTCGTTCAGAGTAGACAAGAGGTTAGTGGTGCAGGATCTCCCGGCAATAAAGCCATGTTGACAGTCAGATAGATTATTAGCAGTCAAATGATCTATCAATCGATCCCTCACAACAGATTCCATTACCTTGCAAACGACACTTGTCAAACTGAAAGGGCAATTATTGCCCGGGCAGCTTTTGTCATCTTTTTTGAATACTGGTGTCACTTGATCTTCTTTCCAATCAGCCGGCAAGATCTCTTCATTCAAATTTTTTCGAAAAAATGATGTATGCCAAAGGTGACAGTTGCTAACTAGGACTAGGACAGTTGCTAATTCTTTGAGTAATCTGGGGTGGAAGCCGTTTGGTCCACATGACTTGTTTGGATAAGCCGACTGGGCGCTCCTCAATAGCTGGAATACTGTTCAAGTCCTCTTCAGTGAATATGCTACTGAAAAACTGATTAAGAACGTTAGCCTTGCCCTCATCAGAGGATATCTTTCGTTAATCTACTTTCAAATAAGAAATAACGTCCTTTATCTTGAACTTCGAGCTAGCGTACAAAAAGTAGGCTTTCGGGTTCTTTTCTGCATTTTAGCAATATTTTTTCCAGGGTTTTTACTGCGGTGCGACAGCTTTCTTTAGCTTGATTTCGAGCTCTTGCATATAGGTCAGCATCGCTACGAGTCTGTAAATAACACTGGTAGGCTTCCTTATTTGTTTTCAATTAACTTAGCTAAAAATGTACTGTTAATCCACCGAGATTTCTTGGCTATATTTTAATTACACACGCATCAACTGCAGACATAACCGTGTCCTTGAGAAATAACCATGACTCAGCCACATTCATGTCCTTAATACAGTTCGAAATATTCACTGCTTCACGGAGTTTATCATAGTCGCCTTTCGCGAAATTCAAACGCTCACGCTTTCGAGGTGTCTTTTCTGTACAGCACTTTAGACTGAAAAACAATGATTGGTGATGGCTTTTGCCCAATGGAGCCTCGTGACGAAGCTGATCTAGCGTTGATTCATCACTAGTAAACACCAGGTCTAGAATATTGAGAGTCCCTTCCTGGACTAGGAAGGAGTCTCTCACAGACTCCATGAACAAGGATGCTGGGTGATTCTCATCCCTTGGAGAGGATCCATCTGTCGAGTCTAGCTCTGGATGATTAAAATCACCAACGATCAACGTGTGACCTACGGAAAGCCATGCTCGGTAAAAGACTGTTTAGTACTTTATCGCTATCAGAGGAACTGTTTGGTGATCTATACACGACGCCTATAGGCCCGTTTACACTAGTGGCAACGACATGCGCTTTGAGTTGTTTGCTGCAGTGCCTCACCGCGCACAACCGTTCACACTACTTTTTTACTAGTTTGGGACCGCGCCCTTTGAACACTAGTTGCCTCCTAGACGTCAATGAGGATGGATGTCACCGAATTTGAGCTGTGGGCCATTGTTCTCGGGTACGCTGCGGTCCGTCATTCTTCGCACTATGCCAGTTGTAAACGAGAACTTAGCATAGGCATCATAATTAGAGAAGTAGCACATTCAAAAAGGTACAATTTATAAAAAATATAGTCTATTGTTAAATAAAAAGCTCCAATATTCGTACAGATATTACATCATCCTTTGAAATCGCTAAACAGTAATGCATAAATTGTCAGGAGTTGCTAAAATCACATAAACTAAACACGTCATGTAAAAATAACTTACATCATTTATAATAATATAATAACTTACATCATTACGTCATAATAACTTACATCATTTCGATTTTTGTACTCCTTTGACCGAACACTTCATAGGCATTCGTGTTCTCTATAAAGATCAATTAGGCTCTCTACTAGAGAGTGACTCCAAACGAGAGTGGTGTTTTAGTCGACATTTGGAGTGCCGGGCCAGCGTACACAATCAACCTTAATTACTAGACCACAGACATCTATCTACTAACTGAGAATTTAAAAAAAAAGAATAGTCCACAAAAATTCATATCTTTATAGAAAACGTTTCGGAGACCAGCTCCATAGTCAGTTCGTAGAATCTAGAATCATAAATTAATACATTGAAACCATAGAACGAATTGAATTTCTTTAATTAATTAATTTAGATTTTTAATTTGATTCAAATTTTTAATTCAATTGAAATTCTTAGTTTAGAAATAACGTCCTTTATCTTGAACTTCGAGCTAGCGTACAAAAAGTAGGCTTTCGGGTTCTTTTCTGCATTTTAGCAATATTTTTTCCAGGGTTTTTACTGCGGTGCGACAGCTTTCTTTAGCTTGATTTCGAGCTCTTGCATATAGGTCAGCATCGCTACGAGTCTGTAAATAACACTGGTAGGCTTCCTTATTTGTTTTCAATTAACTTAGCTAAAAATGTACTGTTAATCCACCGAGATTTCTTGGCTAAATTTTAATTACACACGCATCAACTGCAGACATAACCGTGTCCTTGAGAAATAACCATGACTCAGCCACATTCATGTCCTTAATACAGTTCGAAATATTCACTGCTTCACGGAGTTTATCATAGTCGCCTTTCGCGAAATTCAAACGCTCACGCTTTCGAGGTGTCTTTTCTGTACAGCACTTTAGACTGAAAAACAATGATTGGTGATGGCTTTTGCCCAATGGAGCCTCGTGACGAAGCTGATCTAGCGTTGATTCATCACTAGTAAACACCAGGTCTAGAATATTGAGAGTCCCTTCCTGGACTAGGAAGGAGTCTCTCACAGACTCCATGAACAAGGATGCTGGGTGATTCTCATCCCTTGGAGAGGATCCATCTGTCGAGTCTAGCTCTGGATGATTAAAATCACCAACGATCAACGTGTGACCTACGGAAAGCCATGCTCGGTAAAAGACTGTTTAGTACTTTATCGCTATCAGAGGAACTGTTTGGTGATCTATACACGACGCCTATAGGCCCGTTTACACTAGTGGCAACGACATGCGCTTTGAGTTGTTTGCTGCAGTGCCTCACCGCGCACAACCGTTCACACTACTTTTTTACTAGTTTGGGACCGCGCGCTTTGAACACTAGTTGCCTCCTAGACGTCAATGAGGATGGATGTCACCGAATTTGAGCTGTGGGCCATTGTTCTCGGGTACGCTGCGGTCCGTCATTCTTCGCACTATGCCAGTTGTAAACGAGAACTTAGCATAGGCATCATAATTAGAGAAGTAGCACATTCAAAAAGGTACAATTTATAAAAAATATAGTCTATTGTTAAATAAAAAGCTCCAATATTCGTACAGATATTACATCATCCTTTGAAATCGCTAAACAGTAATGCATAAATTGTCAGGAGTTGCTAAAATCACATAAACTAAACACGTCATGTAAAAATAACTTACATCATTTATAATAATATAATAACTTACATCATTACGTCATAATAACTTACATCATTTCGATTTTTGTACTCCTTTGACCGAACACTTCATAGGCATTCGTGTTCTCTATAAAGATCAATTAGGCTCTCTACTAGAGAGTGACTCCAAACGAGAGTGGTGTTTTAGTCGACATTTGGAGTGCCGGGCCAGCGTACACAATCAACCTTAATTACTAGACCACAGACATCTATCTACTAACTGAGAATTTAAAAAAAAAGAATAGTCCACAAAAATTCATATCTTTATAGAAAACGTTTCGGAGACCAGCTCCATAGTCAGTTCGTAGAATCTAGAATCATAAATTAATACATTGAAACCATAGAACGAATTGAATTTCTTTAATTAATTAATTTAGATTTTTGATTTGATTCAAATTTTTAATTCAATTGAAATTCTTAGTTAATTTGCGATTTAAGCATACAAGTGATATCAATTCTTTAATAGCTATCTACTAAGTGCCGCGCTTGTGTTTCATGAGGCATGGCCCCTGTCAATCGCTAGCTCGTCAATCGGTCAAGAAGCGCATGCAGAGGCTGCAACGCGCCTCTGCATGCGCTTTGAGGCACTTGACTCTCGTGTTTTGCCCCTAGTGTGAACGGGCCTTATGAGGAGGCTATCTTTGCCTTTGAGAGAAAGTTCGCACCAAACTGATTCTCTAGCTGATTGATGCTCTGCAGATAACTTGATTTGCTGGGCCCCCATAGAGGTTCCAACAGAGCTGGGCAGCGCTACTTTGAAATGTAGCGGCGCTACCGCTACCGCTACATGCTCTAAATGTAGCGGGAGCTACCGCCACCGCTACACCCACTAGATTGTAGCGGGCGCTACCGCTACAGTAAAATGAAGCGCCGCTACATTAGCCGCCACAATGGCCAAAATTATTGAAAATCTCTAAATATTTATTGTTCAGCTATTGGGATTTATTCATAAACATTTATTGATATTAAAACATTTTCAAAACATATCAATGCAACTTTATTGCAATTAACCTAACCGAAATAGTACGGGTTAGATATAGTAAATAAAAGTTAGCTATTTTGATGTTTTACCTTACCTACATGGATGTCTACTATAATCTACCAATCTCAAAAATTATCCACATATACATATAAAAAATCAGTCTTTTATTTGTATATACAAGTATATGTGGATAATTTTTGAGATTGGTAGATTGAAGTAGACATCCATGTAGGGAAGCAGAAACATAGAAGTAACTGTGTAAAAATAACTGTAAGCAAACTGAAGTTAGGTGGCTGATGTCTGTGATGTGGTCGTAGACATGTGGTGGCAGCTGGCACGGAACAAGAAGGGGCGCAGCCGTAGCCTGTAGGCCACAAATTTTACTCTTAAATAAGCCCTGGAGCCAACGCCTAGCTTCACCATGCATTAACTTTACTCAGCCTCAGATATCAGCCGCAGACTACGCTTGAACTCCGTAATCCAGACAAGCGATGCACTGCCGAAAGATAATAGCGCCGTTGGTCTTCAGCCACTGCTTAAGCATGCTCGCTCATAAAAGCAGGCAGTTCTCCATCCGGCTGTACCTACTCCGGCCTAACCTCTTCTGGCCTAACCTATTCACGCTGTCCCGGCTCAGCGTTCTTGCAGCCAATGACTGGCTTTACCAGTACACTTGGACCGCCTTTCACTCACTTCTTGCAGATAATGAGGTTAGGTTAGGTCCGCTCAGGTTTGTTTTGGGTGGAGAAAGGTTGCAGGTCGTATAGGTTAGGCCTGAAGAGGTTAGGCCAGATGAGGTTTGGCCAGATGCAGGATGGCCATGTTCACCTTCGGCAAGCTTATTTTGTGGCTGTGGATATCCGGCGCTATGGCTTTGAGCACTTGACTTCATAGGCCGTTATGCACTCTAGCGTTCTTACCTATGCAAAGGGATATGAACTAAGTTTGAAGTATGGCAAAGCTGGCCTCCGACATGCGCCCCAACAAGAATAAGTGGTAACTAGTAACAACTTAACAAGTAACAACTAACATGTTGACACTAGTAACAGGCTGAGGTTGACAACATTACACCGAAATCTTTCGTACAGTTTTATTCTGTAATTTATATTATGTTTGTATCATGCTGGTTTTTAAATAATATTTAATACTATTAGGTAAAATCTAAAGACTTTATCTATAAATGTAGCGGTAGCGCTGTAGCGGCAAAACCTCGTATCGCTACTTAAATATGTAGCAGGCGCTACCGCTACCGCTACAATTGCTTAAATGTAGCGCCGCTACCTCTCCTTGGAATGTAGCGGCCGCTACATGTAGCGCGCTACCGCCCACATCTGGGTTCCAAGCATCAAGTATGAATAGCGTCGACAAACGTTAATAATTAGTTAGTTAGCATGATCAATTAATGTACAAGTTTATATGGCAAATAGCATTAGTTTGAAAGCATTGTGTGGCCCAGTGCTATTAATTAATTATTAGTGAATTGCAGGCTGACGCCATGGCTCTATGTAAATAGTGTAATGTTTCTTGCCAGGAACAATGGTACACAATGGCTCACGAACATCCAGCTCTTTATGATGTTAACCAAAATACTGGTGGTTGGAGGAATCAATTCAATAGTGTTGTAATATCCTTAATTACGACGCTGGGACTAAATCCCGTACGACACTGGTGGTACAAGCAGAGACCAGGGCAGAGAAAGCGAGTTTATTCCAGGCAGGTTCACAAGAGACTGACTCGTCGGTGAAGACGCGGCTTAGCTTAATGTACAATAGAAAACGTCCTATCTAATATTTACAGGTCTAACATTCGTGAATGTTCAAGCAATAGACTTGAGTATACAACAAGTGTCAACCTTCAATGACTGAAAATCTTGCACAACAGCCAACTCCTCAAAACAGAATTATTGCATATATAAATCAGTCACCGCTGTTAGTTTTCTGATATCAGAGTGACTCTTTCAAAGAATCTAACTTTATTCTAGCAGAAGCTGTTGTATCACTCGCCATCCAGATACAAAAATGGATCAAACATCATCAACGTGCAAAACGGAAAACAAAAATGATACCAACGATTTCTTCTATCCCCTTAGTCCGTGCAGATATGAAATAGGCCATAAATGACGAGTACATATACGTTAACTTTTCTAATTTGAGCTGGTGATCAAGAGTAATAAATGAAGCGTTGACAGAATTGCAAAATACTTAAGCTCATTGTTTCTTACATTAGAGCAGTGGTTTCAAAACTTTTTCAGGCTAGCGCCCTCTTCTGCTCCCCAGTGAATCTCTAGCGCCCCCCCCCCTCCACCCGGACAGACATATATAAAAACAAACTCCTCTTTCTTCATATTTAGTACGCTGCAATTTTAAAAGAGAAAGGTTAAACACAAATGGGTATTTCACAAATAGAAACCAATATATTTTTTCAGTTTTATCTGTTTCAGCACTAGAAATTCAAGACGGCTCGGACAAATTTACGGCCCGACTCGTGGCCTGTCTAACAGCCGGTCTCACTGTGCTGGAATAAATCCCAGCATTATGATTACCATTAGTTTTAGTTTTAATATTTTTTAGTATCCGCTTACACGGACAGGCGCGTTCCGGGTGACTTAGAAATTTTGGCGGTTAGAGAAGCGTCGATCGATCCCTGTTGCCGAAATAAACAACGATGTAACACGTAGACAAAGCAAGATTAGTAAGTGATTTTATCGTGACTAATTTTGTTCATGTTGTAGAAGTGTACTCATAGCAACTGTCTGCAATACAACTCTGTGACATCGTTTCTACCAAACATTAATTTGATAGAATTTTCCTGGCCAGTAGCATTCTGGTGTTCAAGACTCTCGGATAACATGAATATGAGTTCTGATACTTTCTGATGAGTTCTGTCACTTTCTGATAACAGTGCATCATTTTCATGTGTAATTTTGCATGATTTATCAGTGATATGAGCAGGGATGTTCAAGCATTGTTTACCGTTTCATGATTTTCTATCTCAAAATGCACAACCTGAAAAATATGTTCTGTGTTATTGAATCCGGTTAAACTCATAAATGGTCTTGATATTGTCAATTATTAGCAATTTTGCCCCATTTATAACGTGTGTTTGTTTTTTCTGAGACTGATTTTCTAGCTTACTGCAATATCAAAGTGATTGTGCGAATTAATCCAATTGTCTATGATTTATGAATCAAGTACTATTTTAAATTCACTTGTGTAACGTAACCAGGCAGTTTGTACTGTATAACCCTGAGCGGAATTTTTCCTTGACAAAATATTTCCTGTTGCCGGCTTGCCGCCTAGATGGAAATTCTGAATATTTCTAAGCGTCTTGAATTGCTCAATCGTTGCCGACTAACGTTTCATAGGAATTACCATTAAGACTAATTTTAAGTTCTGCCTTCTTACGGTACTCTGTTATTGAAGAGCACGTCATGTGAAGATGGACTGAAAAGAAGTACAGTAAGATTCCAAATTCTGTATTTCATTCTCCGCAAACCATCTGCGGCCTCTGGCAATGGGGCCGTGTCACTCACGGCCAAACTCCAAATTCAGTGACCAAGGAATATCTCCCAAACTGATGAACGCAGCTCGATGAAACTTTGAACACGTATTCGTTATAGGACCTAACGGTGATGTTTAGCTCGTGAAAACATTTTTACACATCACCTTCATACGGTAGTTGAATTGGAGCTCGTGGTAGCGAATGATTTGCAACTAAACTCTTTATTGAAGCCGTGATCAGTATATTTTATTAAGAAACTTCAATAAGGGGAAAGGGGGGAAATGTGGAAAAAGTCTCAATTAATTTTTAAAAGTTTGTGTTGCGGACTATTTTGTGCTTTTCAGTGCAACTGTTGTCTATGGCAGGATTAATTGAATACGCGTGCATCCAGGGTTCATTTTTGCTTTGTATTCCCAGAAGACACGGTTTCTGGAAAGAAAACGGTACAAATACAAAATTTATTCAAGTAAAAGGGTTATTGAATTTATAAACAATATTCGAAAATGTTCAAGTAATTACAAAGGCTTCTAAACAACAAGGAAATGTTCAAACATGAGATCTAGGCTTACCAAAATTCGTTCCTGATCTTAGTTCGGTCTGTACTCCGCAGCCGACAGATGACGAATGAACGAAAAGGTTTCGTAAGACCACAGAATTAAGCTATTATCCTAAGACAAATGTTAGAATAGAAGTGTCGGCGTTGAAGAAATAGGCCCATGGCCTGTTGCCGATTCTTGAACTTTTCGTGACTTGATTCACAAGGGATCCGGCCTTTGGAACCCGATCTTTCCATAACTGATAATGTTGCGTTCACAAGTTTGTTTCTGAGCGATGTCGGAATAAACTTGCATCGGTGGGAACTTAGGTCAACTGAACGAACAGAAGCAACCATAATATACGATCGTGCTGTATACCAATGTATAATGCGGCGAATAACATCATACAGTGAATAACAGGATACAGTGAATAACAGTGTTTAGTAAATTATAGTATACAGTGAATAACAGTAAACAGTGAATACCAGTATAGAGCGAATAACGATAAACGGCGAATAACAGTAAACGGCTAATAACAGTATACAGTAAATAATAGTACACGGCGAACAACATTATACAGCGATTAACAGCAAAAAGCGCGGAATCCAATTAAAATAAAGACTACTCACCTTCGTCGCCGGCGTCCCTCACCGACCCTCGGAGGTCGTGCGCCGTCGCTTGGAAGTCGAGCTGCCCTCACCAAATCTTTATAAGAGAACGACATATGATGCACGAAATAATTAAATTATTTTCTAGTTTTTATTTATGTATCACAAAAAAGTTTAGTTCAACGATGAGGAAAACATAACCATAACGCCATTTGCGAATCTCCGGCAGGCGATGGAGTCATGGGGCCAGCGGCCACGACACTTGGGCGTGATTAAATTTGGGTTTAAAAAGAAAAGAAGAGACGTTTCTTATCGTTTCATATATCTTAAAGTTGGAGAATCGGAGTGATCTACTCCACCAATTTTACGTTACGTTCAGGTTCAGGTTCAAGATACCGGTATTCATTACTTATCGTTTTGTCAGGTGGTCTGCCGAGTGGCATTTGATTTGGCACATGAATAAGGTTCTCTTTTTGGACAGGTTCGGCAAAATATAGTACAGAGAGAGGGTGTAATGAAACACTGATACATTTCATATTAAATTGAGAAATTTCAAGTTCACATCCTACGTTAACAAACATCTCTAGTAGGTAAATGATAAAGGCGAGCTGAACATAATCAAAGTCCGAAATCTAACAGTTAAATCATCATCATGTAAAATCATCTAATTTTACCGGAAAAAGCGTGTGATCCGTTGCAGTTCCGTTGAGCCGTACGACTGTTGTAAACGACCGTAACTTGCGCACATATTTACGGCTGTACGTTCCGCGACCGTACCGCGGCTATCCCCGCGCACCGCAGCCGTATTTCAAGTGGCCGTACTGCAGCTAGCTGTACCGCGCGTCTCTCTTCACAGTTGCTCTTTCTTCATAGCTGTCGTATCTCGTTGATATAGCTGTCTCACGGTCAGTCTGGCCGTAGAGTTGATGATGACCGTACTTCATAATAGTAGCGTAGTCTTCATTGTCGACGATGTTACTTCGGCTCAATGCGGTGCTTCGGCGGTTGAAGATGAATACAATATCGTACCGCTTCTTCTTGGTGGAAATCGTGACCGTATCGTACTGTTGATTCTTGGTGTAGAGCTCGAAACTTAGATCTTCTGATGAAAATAGTGACCGTATAATTTGTTGAAGTCGTAGCCGTCCATTGTATATGTTTGACGCACTCACAGGAATCGTAACTGCCTCGGTGAGTCTAAGTTTCTCGCAAGTCGCGACCGTCAATGTTTGAAAACGGTAACACCGCGGCCTCACGGCCGCAGCCGTTACGTGCGTGACGGTCTCCGTCGTAGAACCAACAACAACCACCTTTGGCGCGAAATCTGAGGTCCTTATATACGCTAGAGTCGCGCACACTTAAGCCTAACCCTCGAACTGACGCACATTCCTTCGAATGGAATTTCCCTCGCAACGCTGAGCGCCAACGTTTCAATGTAAACAACCTTTCCCACTGTCTCGCAATAACGGCGCCGCATTCTTAGCATCTATGCATACTACATGTTCAATATTACCTACTGTCAATATTACCTACTTTATTCAGGCGGCACTGGCCATGAACCGCATTGGTGTAACCGCTGACCTGCAGCCTGGGGTGATTATGTACCATTCTAGCAATGGTCTTCAAATCTAAACTGACCAGGAGTGTAATTCACACAAGTAATCAAGCTATGTGGGTGTCGCAATAAGGAATTTATTATCTACAAACAAAAGCTACGCGCTATGCGTAAAAGCTGAGGCTACAATTGGTCTATTCAGAATACACAGTTATGTAACATATGTACACATTTAATTGATGAGCATGATGAACAAGAGCTAACCCGGCCCGTCCTGTCAGCGGCTGGCACAACGCTGGCAGCCGCAGCAACCAGCAGCAGCAAGAGGCACAGCACCGACGACTTCATCTCAGCTTCGTGTTGCGAACTTTGAGCAGATAAATGTCTTTTTCTGTCCGTATAAATTCTTGTTGTATTTTTTAAATAACATTTCATGATCAAATAATGAGAGTAATTATTTGTGAGATTGAGTGCAATCTGCGATAATTTCATAATATGATAATAATTATATGATAATAATTCATAATATGATAATAATAATATAATTTCATAATATGAGTGCGATAATTTCATAATAAAGATTTCAAATTAAATCATCTCTTATTTTACATTCACATTTTACTCACATCAGTATAGCCAAGCCACTCGAACAAGAAGCCGCTGGACTGCGTGTGGCTGGACGCCATCCCTATCAAAATTTTGACAGTGGTTAGCTTCTGAATTACAGACACCTTTAGGACCCCAGCGCTTAAATTAGCGGCTCTTTTATGTCCGCTATACGCTCTGGTTGTACGAGCGAAACAAGACTAGAATCCGGTCACAGAATCTGACTAGAATCCGGTCACAGACCGAGCGAGCTTGGGGCGATCGTGGGGCGCGCGTAATTGGCACTTGATAGCTTCGGCATGGACACGACCGAATCTGCAAAGTGCGTTAAAAAATTCCCCCTCCCTTCTCCCCATATAGTGAGGAAAAGGGAGGAGGCATTCGAATCGCTGTACCCTTTATATATGTGCAGACGAGAAGGAAACATTAAAATTGTGTCACAGTGACTCAATTAAGTAGATGGCAATGCAACACGAATTTGAACCGGAAATATATCAGTTAATACTACTTTCAACCCCAACTTTTCACATTAAGCTCAACATTCTCTAATATTTATCAGAATGCAAGATTCTCACGCAATGCCCAAAATCAAACATTCTTAAACATTTGCTGGCACTCTAACAATCAACGTTGTACATATTCAACACCGCTCAATATTATCCCACATTATCCATGTATGAAACATTCTACCCCATTCACTTTACCAAACACTTCTACCTATTCCGGGTACCAAACATTTTCCACATACGGCAGAGCAAAACATTCTCTCACCAACCCAGTATTAAACCTTCTCTCATATTCGCCAGCACCAAACATCCACATATACTCTTAAGCATTATTCCGCTAGAACCACTTAAACCAGTCCTCAAAGTTCTTCCAAAATGTTTGCAAACAACAGCCTAGTGTATCCACAGGGCTCAATTTTAACCACTTCATTATAGCGCAGATTGAATATGGTAGCTAATTCTGTGTCTCCAGAGTCGCAATAAATAAAATGCAATTAATTGTTCGCGATAATGCCAGGGCGAGACGACACCCGCGTGCATTCGTACTTCTTCCGAGACCTACTTCGCGTCACATCCAGTGTAATTTACTAACTCGTTATCTCACGACACGTCGCTCGTATGAAAAGTCTATTGAACTGTTTTGCACGAGTCTGTAGAATTCTGCCTACAGTGGCTGAAAAGAACCATAGACCAATATTCTAACAATGCTATGTACTATGTAGCAAGTATGGAAATTTAGCCTCTGATAACTTGCAATTCTTTAAATTACCCAATTCATGACATTTCGATTTCACTCTGGTACCAAACCCGTACCATACATTAAAAAAAAGCACATAATCATATTCAACTTACTTGCGCCTACGATTTGCATCCTTGCGGCTTGGTGACTGGTGGAATACTAAACCCTGCAACCATACAGTCGATCTGTACCGGCATCATGGCGCCACGCCGACTATTCATTCACTCAGTGCCGGTACCGGTGTCGTGTTTTTTCAAAGAACTCCACTTTGAGAAGCCTTGCGCAAGAAAAGTGAGAAGTTTGTAATTTCTAATAATTTTCAACTTTTGAAATTTGTTATTTTTAAGTCAAATAGTTCACAAATTTACTTTTCCCACTACGATTACACGATTGAAATGAGCAACGTTCGCCGTTTGAGATCTGATCATCACTAGTAATACACGTGAACTGCAGTGTTGCCAACTTTTTTCTCGGCCCGAATACCAGATTGCCTAGCTCAAAATAACAGAAATTTTATTTTTCAAAGAGATTAATACCACCAAATTTGATTAAACTATTTGTCAAAAACGTTGGTTAGAAAAGAAAAGTAATTTTTCATCTTTTTTTACTGTGCATTTATGTGGCTTGTCGAATAATTAGCCAAATTGAACACGTATTTTTTCCACTTTTTTTTACCTTTTGACACTTTTATTTTCCTGTGCTTCATTAAATTGGGTGATGGACACTCTTTCCTTTTTTATCAGTGTGACATTTCTTCCCCTTCACTAAAGATGAGCAAGCCACGGAAATAGGTCATCTGCCTCATCCTTATTTTCGTACATGCTTGTATTGCATTTATCTAACATTTCGGATGTGATCACAAAATGTGGAATTGTGGCATCACTTGTTGCGGCTGAGCAGATAACTTTTGATCCGAATAGCGAACTCCAGTACCTTAGTTAAAATTCTGTTTCGTTGCTTGTTTTTCACGTAGGTGACTTATGAAAACACTCGTTCCACGAATTCATTGGAGACTGGTGAAAGTAGACAAGTAATGCAGTAGTCAGCCAGTTCCATCAATGGATGATGACTTTCGAGATCAGTGAAATATTGAATTACACCCCAAAATTCAATTGACACTTTATTAAGTGGAACTCCAGAATTCAAACCCACCAAGCAAAAACAGTGGAGCTTGTGTCGCAAAGATCGGTTCGACAACCTCACTCGTCAAAGGCCATATCATCACTGATCAGTAGTCATTCAAAAATGATTACTCTCGTGCACTAAGCACTTTTGTTAAATTTTAACAATTAGATTGAGATTATTTCATAAGCGGTAATCTCGCGGTTCCAAAAATGGCGGGAAAGCTCTAGTCGTGCAGCTCTGAAGGTAATCGATTTGAGTCACTCCTATACGCTGGGGGAAGTTCACACGTCTGAGCTGGGACTCTATGCAGTAATTTTTGCAGCAAGTCAGAAAATACCAGAAAAATACCAAATTTAGGCAAATATACCAGATTTAAAATATTCGTACCAGACACCGTCTGAAAATACCAGATTTGTGAAATCTGGGATGTAAATATACCAGTTGGCAACGCTGGTGAACTGCCGCCAGCAAGACAAAGGTGTAGCGTCGTGTACATGCCTACATCAATCCCTCTAACAGCATCACGTTAAAAATAGAATAATATTTAAACATTTAACGAGTTTAGCAACAAATTTTGCCTTGTGTAAATGATAAAGAAACCATGATGAACAAAAACCGTAAAGCATTGACCAGCTTTTGCCATCGATGTGTGAAATAACGACTTAACTTTCTTAATTCGTTCAAAAAGTTGTCAGGTGCCTGAGCAGAGTTGGACATTATGACACTTGCGATAAAACGATCATAATCCCCTGAAAAAAATTTGTGAACCACACCACAATATAAGTATTAAAATCACTTGACTGCTTAAATCGCAAGTTTATCAAAAATTTAAAAGCAAAGAAAATAGCCAGAAAATTCACCATTTCTTAAAAAGGAAAACGTTTCGGAGACCAGCTCCATCATCAGTTCAAAACCTAAAACACATGTACAAACAATTAGCAATCAATTCACATTGATGCATAAATCGTCAAATGAGAAAACAAACAAGAATGAAGCAAACACGGGCACAAATCTATCTATTTACAATTTCGAGGGGATATGAACTATTAGCGGCATTTAAAATAGGCTTTTGTTTAAAAATATAAAGAGACTCTAGAATTCGCAAGTCGGAAACACCGGTCGTGGAGGCTAAAATTCGAAAATCACTATCGGACACTGGCAAGTTGCACTGCTCGGCATGGACGCGTACTGCTGAATGAGGGGGATGCGCAAGCAGGTTTCCTGTTCTAAAACTCCTTCCTTTATGCTCCGCCAGCCTAGTATAAAAGTTGCGAGATGTCATACCGACATTCGCAGATGCGCATAGCGCACAACTATATTGATAAACTAGGGATGATCGCATAGGAACAGGAAGTGTGTCTTTATACTTGAAAAAGAACTGATTTTAAAATTATTCACCAGCAATACATGAAGATTTACATTTGGGAGGTATTTAGAGAACAAATCTTTCAACTCTTTAGCCATAGACTCAGAAGCGGGACCAAAGTAAGGAAATGAACAATAAACAGCATTCCTATGGTCACGTTCGGGAACAACCTGAGAATATTGCTTAGACAAAAATTTCTTAATTTGAGTGTATACCAATTGCGACGGAAACCCATTAAGTGAAAACGTACTGCGTAAAAATTCAAATTCAGAGTGCATAGTATAGAAAGTTGAGCAGATATACGAAAGCCTCGGTTTATTAACGTTCGAATACCATTTAATTTGAAACGAAATGAACAAAAGCTGAAGAAGCTGGTGCATATACCGGTAAACGTTGATTTTCGGTAAATATAGGTCTGAAAACGGCCATTTGATTTTGTGACATTGCAATCAAGAAAAGATAGACTATTGTTTGATTCTAGCTTCATGTTAAACTTGATGGACTTGTGCTGGAGATTAAGATAATCAAAAAAGAGGCCCACATGTGAGGGATGCTTGAAAATCAAAAAAGTGTCATCGACATACCGGTTATAGAATAGAGGCTTAAAATCAAGAGGACAATTGGCCAGCCATGTAGCCTCGTGAAAACACATAAAAATGTTTGTAAAAGTAGGGCCGAGAGGAAGACCCATGCCCAAACCATCAATTTGTCTAAAAAATTTGCCAGCAAATACAAAAACTGAGTTTAAAACAGATAATTCAAGAAGAGATTTAAAACAGTTGCGGTTCAAACCCATGACACAGTCATTGACACTTTTAAACAAAGAACTTAGGCAGATATCGATAGTTTCATGGAGGGGTATATTGGTAAACAAATTTTCTACATCAAAAGAAGCCATAGTCAAGTCCTGAACATTAGAGAAATTTTTCAAGCGATCCACGAACATGTAAGTGTTGTCTACCGTATACTGATTGGTGGTGAGACAGTTCAAAACGGGAACTAAAAATTTAGCAAGTTTGAAGCTCGGAGTATTGTAAGCAGCAAAGATTGGGCGGAATTGAAATTTTAATGCGAAATCTGGTTTATGAATTTTGGGTAAGCCATACAAAATACCAGGGGAAGAGCCAGATGCATAAAGTTTGAAGTAATTTTCAGATGAAAGTGCAGCAGAATCTTTGAGTTTTCTTAGGAAATTATTAATTTTGTCCTCAATCTTCAAAATTGTTTTACTTAATGGGTTTCCGTCGCAATTGGTACATACTCAAATTAAGAAATTTTTGTCTAAGCAATATTCTCAGGTTGTTCCCGAACGTGACCATAGGAATGCTGTTTATTGTTCATTTCCTTACTTTGGTCCCGCTTCTGAGTCTATGGCTAAAAGAGTTGAAAGATTTGTTCTCTACATACCTCCCAAATGTAAATCTTCATGTATTGCTGGTGAATAATTTTAAAATCAGTTCTTTTTTCAAGTATAAAGACACACTTCCTGTTCCTATGCGATCGTCCCTAGTTTATCAATATAGTTGTGCGCCGTGCGCATCTGCGTATGTCGGTATGACATCTCGCAACTTTTATACTAGGCTGGCGGAGCATAAAGGAAGGAGTTTTAGAACAGGAAACCTGCTTGCGCATCCCCCTCATTGAGCAGTACGCGTCCATGCCGAGCAGTGCAACGTGCCAGTGTCCGATAGTGATTTTCGAATTTTAGCCTCCACGACCGGTGTTTCCGACTTGCGAATTCTAGAGTCCCTTTATATTTTTAAACAAAAGCCTATTTTAAATGCCGCTAATAGTTCATATCCCCTCGAAATTGTAAATAGATAGATTTGTGCCCGTGTTTGCTTCATTCTTGTTTGTTTTCTCATTTGACGATTTATGCATCAATGTGAATTTATTGCTAATTGTTTGTACATGTGTTTTAGGTTTTGAACTGATGATGGAGCTGGTCTCCGAAACGTTTTCCTTTTTAAGAAATGGTGAATTTTCTGGCTATTTTCTTTGCTTTTAAATTTTTGACACTACAATATGATGCAATATTATTGTGAACCTCTCCTAAACCCTCTACGGCCTGACATGAGTAACCGGAGCAATATTGTTACAAGCCTACTTCCCAAAAAGGATTCGTTCTATAGTCCGGTCATTCTGTGTATAGACCTAGAAAAAATTGCTATAGAATTTATTTTTGTTGGGATATTATCCACACATAATGTAGTACTTCCACCAAAAAATGTAAAAAAATCTAAGTGGGGGAAGTGTCTAAATGCCCTAAAATTAGATATGGTTTAAACATCAAATATAAGTGTAAATATTGCACTGTAAACAATTCATAACAAGACATCATATCGCTTAACCAGTTTGCCAATAGAAAACAAATTGCTGAAGTAATATAATAGGAATACATTTATTGTGAAAAATATGAAAGTCTTTTGCCATTATAATGTGTTCAATGTCTAATAAAATACGTTGACATCATCTTCTCCATTCATGTCCACTGGAGAGGTATTGCTGCAGCTGGTACTCCTACACTCACCACAGGCCGCAGAACACTCCAGTCCCATCTTACTGCATGTGCATCTTCGTGAGCTGCAGTCACTTTCACAGTTGCAATGAAAAACCTTGATGCCTGTGGTGATGGTGGTAGGTCTGTTGTGGGGTTCAGTCGACCCTCTACCAGACTCCGTCCCCACTCGTTTGGATCTAGTGCAGGCTGACCTATCCTGGCTATCCATTCCTGAACCTGGTACAGCAGTTCTGGGAAAGCATGTTCACAAAATCCTATTTGTTGGATGCATTCGTCAAGAACTGTTCCTTCTTAGTGGTGAAAGGGGTATAATGATTGAAGTTGACCTTTACTCCAGTTGCACCACGAGACCGTCAAGAGTGTGTTATGTCTTTTGTAGATGGTCCTGCCATGTAGCCATCAAACACAATAGTAGGCTGTTGAAATTTCCTGACATAGTCCACGTACATGATGCAGATAGAATCAAATGTTGCACCTCTGGGCCATGGCAGTCGAGGTAGCAGTGATCCACCATCAAGTACATACTGCATTTGATGTGTCAGTGGTTGTGCAGCATGCATGTCATCTCCTTTAGCCATATTCCAGATGGCATCTGCTAGTACTGATTTTTTAGCTTCGCGAGGTAGTCCAGATTGTTCAAACAGAGCTGATGGTTGGTTGCACAGCTCATACTTGAATACGTTACTCATATTCTCAGAGTTCTCACGTGCAACAGTTAGCAGACGCTGGGAGAGTAGTTGTGAGTCTACTGGTGCGGATTGTCCATCTACTTTAGCACATGATTTGCTATCCATTGTGACCACCGTGTCCTTCTTGAACATAAAGTCACCCACATTATGCCCAGCCATGGATTGTAGGATCTTGCAGCCCACTTCTCTGGCTTGGTCAGCATTCACAGTACTGCTGGCAGTAACCCCGGTAGCAATGTTCTGCAATGAATTGTCACACTGAAAAGGATCTCGAAGCTGTAGGTAGCCAAAGAGACTTCTGGCATCCTTGTCGTCCCTTGACTGTCTGGCAGGTGTAGCATCTTTGTGTTGGTCACTAGTAGCAAAGTCTGCTTCTGTAAGGTTCTGCATAGCAGCATTGACACTGGAACAAGCTGGCATAGACAATAGCCGCAGTGTGCGTTGTGATTCAGCCATGCCACGGCCTCTAGTTAGTCTTTCAGTTGTTTTCATGGTTCTCATCAGTGTGTGTTCTATTACCAGGTCTGATGACAGTCCTGCCCAATAGCGATCACTTCTTCGGATGACATGGTTCCCAGACATGAAGAACTTGAACACATCTGGATGCTTGTCAGCTAATTTACCTATCTGTTGTAGATAGATTTAGGCAGACTTGGCATATAGATTATGTCCAGAAGCAGCAAAAAAAGGTAGCATTTCCTGAAGGGATTTCAAATGAAGCATCCAATCACCTATTCTCTCTGCCTTTATAAACATACGCAAAATATCAACCATCTGCATGTACTGAAGCCACAGTTTGCTGGTCCGCTTTGTTGTCATCTCAGCTTTTTGTGATTCCAGTTTCTACTGGATGTTCTTGAGACATCTGGAGGAACATACTTCCTGCACTGTAACCTCACCACTGACCAGCTTGCCATACAGCTGGGAAGCTGCTGCCATTTTGTCATCTAGGGTTGCATAATTTTCAGTTCCAGCTGAGCGTGAGTGAGACCCTTCTTCGGCTTTCACTTCATCTGATTCCTCGCTGGGGTCAGAGGTTTTGCTAGACTGGGGCAGTGGTATATTAAATGTTTTTGCTACAAGCATGGTAGGTGACCCGGTAGATGTCCACCAGTTGATGACCCAAGAGCAGTCCACCAGCAGATGACCCCTGACTGCTCTTTCCGCTCATCATATGTGGCACAGTGTTTGGTGAGTAAACAACCTCAAGAAGCTCCAGAAGGCCAGACCCAGATATTACATGGCCAATGCAACCAAGGAAGCTCATTTCAGCATGGAAGCCACCAAGTCTTATGACAAGGGAGGTGAGTTCACTTTGAGGTGGTTCACTTGCAAAGGATGGTCTGAGCCTTCCACCACAGGGGCTGGTCAAAAGTAATGTCAGGTGTCACCCCATGACGATTGGCTTCAGCAACCACAAACTTCAGAGTTGAATAGATGCAGATCAGATCATTTGAGCTCATATCTATCATTTGCAGAAATATGATTGACGGCTGGCCTGGGTATTAACATATAAACACTTATTAAACATATGAAACACCCTGTTATATCAACATATATAACTGGGAGATAACATATAAACAAAGTGAAAAAATATTTATATATTATTTTCAATAAAAATTGTTTTATTGATGGTGCATTTAATATCATAACGAAAATATAATCTGTTTAAATAACATGGTAAAACAATTAAACTATACATTTTTTCTTCCAGTCAAATTCGACCACAAAGAATAGAAATACAACAATTTTAAATTACCGATTTAAACATGTTCCCCCACTTGGATTTTTTTACATTTGGTGGAAGTACTACACTATGTGTAGATAATATCCCCGCAAAAAGAAATTCTGTTGCAATTTTTTCCAGGTCCATCCTTTTTTATACACAGGATGACCGGACTATCTAGTGAGCACAAATTAACTTGCACTGATGACTGCTGCCACGTACGACAACTTTAAAACGTTCTCTGTTGCGTGCTAACGTCTTCAGTTTCACGGCATAGCAAAACTGCAATTACTTGCGAGTAATCAACGTGAACATCTTAATCCTACCCAAAAAAACGAGGGGCAAGAGGGAGATGGGCGGCGGCGGGAAGAGATCTCTTGTTAAGCACATCTCTCTGCGTTATGTGCCTGGAACTCGCTTTGTTAATCCATGCAGTTTTCGATAGCTAAGGCAATGTAATGAAAAGTAGAGAATTTAGAACTAATTATTCGATAATTCGTGTTCACAAGTGAAACCATTCAAGTTTAGAGCTAAATAAATATTTTGAATATTTTTCATAAAGGCAACATTCAAAATAACGCAAAAATGTTTGCAAATTTGTCGCAATCTTAAAAAAATTTAGACCTGTCAATTATTGCATGCACCCTTAAGCGGTCATTGATCGACAGAACTGTCATCAATTGGTAACGACTGGAAACACCATACATCAATTGAAATTCACTGCAATAATCATGGATTGGTAACAACTGAAACTGGTATTCTTCAAATGCTGCAAATCAGATTCATTATGTCAAATAAACAGAGGCTATGATATTTTTTTCTATTTGACCTTGTCTTGAATCCGTACAGAAAAATAATTGTTTCGGTGCAATTAGCTCGGCATATGTTCTCATGTATGGAGTAGGAGTGTAAAACTGTTGTGAATGTTATTACGTTATAGTCTGAAGTAACGCCGTTCAAATTGGATTTGTCCAGAATGATAATTTTTATCAAGGTCATATTGTCGTAATCTTTTTTCGAACTATGTAATAGTCACGAGCTAAACGCAGATCATATTTGTTACGAGCGTCAATGTTTTATAGCCCACGTGGTCCATAGACCTGCATGGTCGTCGATCGTGCGTTCAATCAGGTGCTATTTAAAAAAACGGCCGTCGTTTGAAGATGGTCTATGCCTTAAATTCCTGAAGCATGTCGTCGTACGCCATGACGGAAGTATAGCCGTGTCGTCCTCCCCAGCCATTTGGCGACAAAGCTTCTGATCTTTTGATCAGCATCCGGTCTCAATAGCTCAATTTCACCTAAGCAAGAACTTCTGTTTGAAACTCCTCTCCGAATCGCAATTCCTTTGCTAAACTTATTGATCAATGGACGGCAGAGTGCTACAGCCTCAAACAGATTGCTAGCATGAAGAAAATGGAGATATAATATAAAGAAAAATATCTTAATTCCGAAATAGAAGGTCGAAGACATAACAAATATTCCTAAGTCGCTGCAGTGCGAAATCTAGCTGAGGTACGTATTCTTCACAAAAAAACTGCCAGAAATTGACTTAATTTTCAAGCATCGACTTGTTAACAACATGAATTTACAATGAAGTTCGCTCATGTTCCAATCTGTGTAAATGTGTTGCTGATTGAATAATACGACACGGTAGATCGCAGTGATTTTCCAGGGTAGAATATATCGGGTGGTATCAGGTAGGGTCGAAAAAGATCGGGAGTTTAGGTAAGACAGCCGAATTTTTTTTTTCATTATAGGAATCTTGGCTGTCATAACTAACCTCCGGGCCGGCCCGAGTTTTTTCGACCCTACCCCATGGTATAGGCAACCTTTACCCCATATACAGCAAGTCCTGTTACCATCGTCTGCGCCATATACGAGATTATATATGAGACGATAAGTAAATGAGTTGCAGAAGTAGAATTGACGAATATTATAGCTAGCAAATAGGAGACGATTATATTTAAACCAGCAATTGGAGTAGCAGACGATAAATTAACGTATTCAAGAAAACGAGAAACTTCAATACTAAAATACAAGGAAACAAATCGAAGTAGGAGATGATAAACTGTATACGCTAGGTTTTAAGAACAGGGAGGAGAGCTGAGCAAAGTAAAATTAATGTTCAGATTTAAATAAACATTGACTGGTTCTGTGATTGATCATTTAAACAATCCATTATTTTGTATTTTTGGTATTACTTTTGTCAGAAACGATGATGTTGTAAATGAATGAACATAATTATTTGGAGGCTTCAGAATATTTTGAGAAGCTAAAGCCTCCTTAAAATAGGCCTAATGATGACACTGGGTGCCAATGTATGGTCAGATCAGCATCACCTCAGGATATTATTATGAATTGTTGTATTTATTTATAGAAGTAATAAATGTGAGTGACGCAATTAGCTGTGCTCGGAACTCACCCACTTTAAATTTACCTCAAGTGAAATTCCTTAGAAATCGTTTTGGATTACTAACGACATGGGATATCCCAAACTGATTCCTTTCTATACTAAAAACCTTCAATTTGTTAACAATTTACGAAAAGTTTTGTTTCAGATAAAAATACTTAATGAATTAAGACAATAATAGGCCGATCAAGAATATAGGACACCTGAAAACAAAATTCACACAAATATGCATCAACTGTGATTGCACTACTGCGTGCATCCAACCGATGTAGTGCGTGCTTATTGCGCTATTAAGTGGAACATTATAATTAACATTATATCATTAACATATATAAGTTATCTAAGCAACATTTCAACTTTACAAATCTCACATGCTCGCAGAAAGATTTTTATTCTCCCAGAACTGAATGTGCAACACATATTAGTATAGGGTACAAGACGTTCGCATTCTACACGAGGCATAAAATTTAATACTACTAGTGAAATTGACGAGATAACTCAATGTAAATCTTAAACAATGATTGTTGTTTTATGCGCATAATCGCACGAAAACGAATCATTACACAACGTAAAGTTTTTTTTCAAAATTAAAATAATAGAAACTACCGATACATCAGAGTTATAACATTTGTTTACAGATGCTTCTGTCGAGTCATGCAAGAATAATTGTCCAGATTTTGGGCGTTAAACATACAAGGTCGACAGTCAAATGTTGAAATGTTGTGGCGTATCGTTGCAGAACTACATTGTTGAAATTATTCCTCTCAAAATAAAAAGTATCTCGTTTATTTGGTCGAAATTTATATCGTGCATAAAACGTCTTGAGGAACTTTTCAGTGATGTGCGTATCCACGATACTTTAGTAGGCCATGTAAAGCGGCTTGGTGAATTTGCTTTGCCCCAATTCGTGGGCTCTTCTGTTTGGCTGTTACTCGCGGGCTTAATTGGAAGTGATTGGACGACTCGCTTCGCTACGTACAAGATAGCTAGCCGACAAAAAGTCCTCCGTGCCAAGGAGCTATTCGGCAACTGCGTCGTTGAAGAAGTCCTCTCTCACTCCCAGTGGCTGCATTTGTGCTTTTCAGTCCGTTGTACGGGGAGGCGTCGAACGAATCATCTTTCTTGCTCCTAAAGCCCCGTCCACACGCTCAAACTTATCGTCAGTCTTGCATGTCATACCAGGTTTGAGCGATTTTGACGGAAGACTGAAGAGCGTCCACACGCTCAAACTTTCCTTCAGTTTTTAGTGAGTTCGCGACAATGGAGGAGGCAGTGGTGCTCGCTGCAGTGATCGCAGTTTGTGCCGCCAAAATTAGGTTGAAGCGATGCAAACGCACGCGGTGGTCTCGAAAATAATGGTTGTTGAAGACAAAAATTTTCGCATGTGAATCTTTTATGGGAATTAAGATGTGAACCTTCAGATTGGCGCAACTATTTACGCATGGACACTGAAGCCTATGGTCAATTGTTGGAACTTGTAAAACCACACATTCATAAAGAGGACACCATAATGAGGACTTCCATTAGCGCTCACAAACGACTCTCGGCTACTCTAAGATTTTTGGCGACCGGGCGAACTTACAAAGACCTCGAATTTTCAACTGTTATATCCAAACAAGCTTTGAGTTCTCTGATACCGGAGACTTGCAAGGCTATATACAAAGTTCTGAAGAGAGGCTACTTGAAGGTAAATAATATAAACACTTTTTAGAGGGTGAATAATATATTGTGAAAGCCAAAAGTTTATAAATGATGAAGACAAATTGGGTAGAAAGTGCAACGTTTTTGAATTAATTAAACTGATATGCAATGATTTTATGGAATATTCTAAAGCACCCATATGAACTAGGGAATGACGACGAAGTATATTAAATTTTATATTGCTACTGTAAATCTAATTTAGTTCATTTGGGCTAAAGGCTGAGAAGTAGGATGAAATCGTTGATTGGCCTTGTGATTCTGAGTTATTTGGGTCATGTTCGTTTACATTAACAATGTTCGTTTGACCAAGTGTTGCATGCAAAAAATGCAGTTGTAGAATGCGGTACGGAAGCAAATGACTAACAGGTTCATTGTAATAGTTTGGTTGCTTATTAAATTGGTTATTTGGCTGGGGAATGCCAGCTGCACAGTTTGTGATCTTGTAGTCTTTTGTTAGTGATTCGAGCTCTCCTTCATAAATAACATCGTTTATCAACTTTTTAGCAAAAATTTGCTGGTTAGCGGTGAAGGCACGCAGTTTGTGAGCTACATACTTCCCGAATATCTGGAATTCGTCTTCAGAGTTCATAGCTTTAAGTTTTTCTCCAGCCAGAGCGATAATTTCTTTCGTAGGAGATTGTTTTTTCTTCCTTTACCCGATGGCCCACCAGAAGATGACGTAAAACTCGATGATGTACTGTCTTGAGAGGTTACCGAAGTTCCATCTTGAGGCATTTGAGGAGCGGCCAGTGCAACTCCCTCTTCATTGTCTAGCGTTATTAATTCTGCTTCATCTTCTCCCTGTAATGTAATTTATTTGTTTCAGTTTCCGAAGACTGCAGAGGCATGGAAAACTATAGCTGATGAATTCAACATCAAGTGAAACTTTCCACATTGCCTGGGAGCAGTCGACGGTAAACACATCAGAATCATGCCACCAAATAACAGTGGATCTTATTACTTCAATTACAAAGGCACACACAGTATTGTACTCATGGCAATAGCAAACGCTAATTACGAATTCATTTATGTAGATGTTGGAACAAATGGTAGAGTCTCTGATGGGGGTGTCATTGCAAACACACAGTTTTATGAAAAATTAACACAAGGCAACCTTCAAATCCCTTAACCAGAGGCAACTAATGAGAGTGATGCGGTATTGCCATACGTATTTGTCGGTGATGAAGCTTTCGATTTACGGCCGGACTTCATGAAACCTTACCAAAAGAAACAACTGACAACAAACTCAAGAATCTTCAACTATAGATTATCCAGGGCCAGACGTGTAGTTGAAAACGCCTTCGGTATAATGGCTTTTCGATTTAGAGTATTGTACACAGCAATAAACTTAGAAGTAGACAACATAGAATGCGTTGTATTGGCTTGTTGCGTACTGCATAATTTTTTAAGACGACTGTGTTCTGAGGTCTACATGTCTCAAGATGTAGTCGATACCGACAACCAATTAGATGGTTCTGTGGTGGAAGCACGATGTATTCCTGATTTAATTCATGATCTTCAAAAAGGACGACGTGGTTTAATTCTTAACAGAGCTAAAGAAGTCAGAGAGATGTTTACAGAGTACTTCAACAATGACGGATCGGTGCCGTGGCAACATGAGGCCATCGAATAGTCTCACTTGTATGAAAACCTGGAACATTGTTACGAGTAAAAAAAATCAAAATTAATTGTGAATAGATAGTCACCAGGCTAATTTGTGAATAAAATTAATTTAACATTGGAATGTTGTACTTGACTAACCTCGTCATCGGAATTATCTAGGCTTGAAATAGACTTCCTTGGTTCTTGCTCTGCGTCGCTTAAAAAGGTCAGCAAATCAAAATACCACAATGAGAGTTGATAAATAGCGTCACTACTATCACCAAACCGCATTGACGCTTCCATTTTTGCACATTCTTTTCGATAAACAGTACGAAAAGAATGTGCTTTATTCGCAGTCGGATCGACTTGGCACTTTGCAACCAATGCCGCATAGGCGAGTGCTCTCTTGTTCCTATCACTGTAACTTTTAGACTTTATTTGCCATAAAGAAGGAAAACTACGATATAGTTCGATAAACTCGCAAAAAAATCATGAGACCAGTGACGGATATCTTGAAATGACATTTCGAAGTGAAGAATTAGAGCTAGAGATGAGCACTGCCTCAGCTCTCAACTTCAAAACAGACTGTGATAGACTAAAAGTTTGACCAATTAGTCGGTTGCGCGTCCACACATTCAAACTTATCGTCAGTCTTGCATGAACCCAAAGGTCTCGCCCGTCCGTCTTTACCAGAGGCCATACTTTCAAAACTCGCTAAGTGAACGTAAGTACTTACGCTCTATTTTCTCGTCTATGATTGGTGGATTTTGCTTGCGTGGCCGTCAGTGATTGGCTGATGGACTTACGATCTCTTAACTTTTTTTTAAAGTAAGTGGCCAGGGCCTATACTTTCAAAAAAAGTTAAGAGATCGTAAGTTCATCGGCCAATCATTGACGGCCTTTCAAGCAAAATCCGCCAATCATAGAGAATAAAATAGAGCGTAAGTACTTACGTTCACTTAGCGAGTTTTGAGAGTATGGCCCCAGGTTTGTCAAACCTCAAGCTCCGCCCACTCGTCATGCAAGACGTCAAACTTCGAGCGTCCACACGCTCCGTTTTGTCGGTCAAACCTGGCATGACATGCAAGACTGACGATAAGTTTGAGCGTGTGGACGGGGCTTAACGCTGTAACATGCATCCGCTGTTGAGTTGGCGGGCTGTGACTACCTTCTTAGATTAAGTTGAAATATTGAACAATATTTGAAATATCTGAAATACTGACAGCCGTGCACTAATCCTTTTTTTGTAGGCGGCAATTCTTATTAATCTTTAGAGACGCAGCATAGAGACTAATTCTAAACCCAGTTCGAAATTCTCGCAGTGAATGCGGCCGTTTGCCGTGGAGACGTTCGCAGACGCGCAAATCTAGGCCGTTTTTGCAGACTTCACCTCGCGTCCAAGCAGCCTAGCGACGGTATGGCCTCATCTGCCTCGAGGCTCGAACAGCGCGAGGCCTCGGTCGGCAAAAGCTGCGGCAGACAACTGGCCGAACCTCTACCGCGGCCTTCGTTGAATATGCCGGCGGTAACGATTCAAGCATTGAGGAGGCAGGGAGAGGAAGGGGGTGAAGGGTGAGAAAGGCGGAGGAATATCGAAAGAACCTTCTAGGCATGAATCTCAATATGGAGCTTATACCGGAAAAAGCTGATTGAAGTATTCACTTATTTAATTTCTCTAAAATTAAGAGGTTTACATGATTTTTTATTTTAAGCTTTTCTCCATTTTCGACAGTTTTATTCTATTTTATAATACAGCGAATCCATGTCGCTGTCGCTACTCCATGGGAGTAGCGCAGCTGTAGCGCTACTCCCAGCACAAGCTATCAACACAATGAGCGGGCGGGGCGGCCGTGAATGTGAATACTGTGAAGTCCGCGCTATTACGTACGAGTAAAAAATTACACGTCATGCGCGTACTGGACGTGACACTCCCCGCTTCAGTTCGCTCGACTGACATAATTACCCATGACTACGCTTGGGTACAAGGTTCTAAGGAACATTTATTAAGAGGAACAAGAAACGAACACAAAATACTAAACTAAATTAAGGTGGAGCGGCTTCAAGAAGAACTAATTCCCCTATTGGCCTTTCATAAACACGAGCAATAACACCAGGGTTCTTTGTGACAATGGTTCTGATGACGAGACCGTCGCTTCTGACGAGACCGTCGGCGCTCGTCTTGGACTGCACCAGGCCTGTGGGCCAATGTAGTCTGTTGGCTTCCTTATCTCGGACAAGAACCAAGTCGCCACATCTCATGTTTCGTCTTGGAGTTTTCCATTTATTCCGCCTTTGGTTTAGTTTAGTTTAGTGGCCAAATGTTTACTAGCGCTTCAGCTATTAAGCTATCTCGCACCGAAAGTCAAGATGAACATCACCATAGAGGTGGAAAGTCTCAATTATTCATCACCCACAAGGGGCGGAAGGTCTCAGATGTCCAGCCCGCTGAAGCTGGCTCGAAAAAAGCAGCGTTAGCATCTCAAAGAGACGAAGTGACAAGGAGGGACAGGTGAAAAGCAACAGAAACGAAGACACTCGAACAAGAGGTCGCTTACACGGGACGTCGGCCGCCCGCACGAGAGAGACAGAGAAGGGAAATGTAAGGAATCCTGCCTACATAATAACTTAACCCCACAACTGAGACCTACAGTCAGACACCGCGAGCTCGGCGGTGGGGCGCTCAGGAACAATCCCCCTAGGAGCTCGAAATCCCATAGGACTTTCGACGAGCACAGACACCCGTCAGAAGTCCCCCCTGAGGGGTCCGCCTTTGGAGCTCGCTCAAGTAGATCTGTCGAAACTTATCCAAAATTAGTCCGAGAGGTAATTCACTCGCCGCCACTGCCGCGGACCAATCGCGATAAGGTCCCGCGGTTCAGAGTCAGTGGCGATGGCGAGCTGAGCTGCCTTAGTGGTGAGCAGAAGTGACGGACAAAGAGGTAAAGGATCATTGGGATCTCTGAAACACTCCACAGAGGAATTGAGTTTACGACTGCTGCAGCCTGCATGAGCAGCTCGTCGTAAGTAAGCTTACGCAGACCAAGCTGCACAAGCGCAGAGTCTAAAGCTCTTCTAACCATACCAATTTTTCTTTCCCAGACGCCTCCGAAATTAGAAGCATGTGGTGGATTGAAGATCCACTGGCAATTCATGAGAAACAATTTACCTTTAACAGAGGCTAAGTTCAGGGATTCGCTCTGATTAAAGGCACCTACAAAATTTGAGCCACAATCTGATCTAATTATCTTACAAGGTCCCCTAACTGCTACAAATCTTTTAAATGCATTGATGAACGTGGATGTATCTAGTGAAGGCAACATTTCAAGATGCACAGCTCTACTTGTTAAGCAAGTAAAAAGAACCGCCCAAACCTATCTTAATCTACTGTTCTTACGAGTCGCGGAGCCCTCGTGGACGAGCCAGTGGCCCGTCACGTAGAGTCCTACGTTTACGAAGGGAGCGGTGACCTCCAGTCTATCTGGAGGTAATTCAGCCATCTGCTGAGTCTCTAGAGGAGCCCTCAGCTTCTTACAGGTTAAACAAGCTTTAATGAACTGTCTCACCTGTTTTGCACCCCGCTCGAGGAAGAAACCAGCGTTACGAATAGCGCTAAGAGTGACGTGGCGGCCTTGATGATTGGTCAAACCGTGGTAATGAGACACCACCAGCGTGCTGATGGGATGCGCATGAGGTAATATGATTGGATGTTTCATACCATACCACAAGTCTGACCTCGCTAGACGACCACCAACTCTAAGAATGCCGTGAGTATCAATGAACGGTGAATACGACGACAATTTATGCTTAGTGGACAAAGAGCTAGACTGTATATCCTTCATGAGGTCAAAATAAACTGATTTCTGAACATTTGATACGAGAATATTTAGAGCGTCTTCAGTCTCGCCCACCAGCTCGTCCCGAGGCGAGATTTCGCTCGGTTTGGACCGTCTCACTCGCTGCAGCCAAGATTTGCACACCTTTTTGACGAGGGCGACGACTCTCAATACAGTTGTCCATGAACTAATGCGGCGCAACAAAGACCCAAAAATTGAATCCCTGCATCCACGTGTACTCACAGTTTTAAGTACAGTTTTCTTGTCTGAAGTTTCCTCGGGGAGGCTCACGTTGACAATTGACTATTTGATTCAGCAGGCTGTGGAGTGAGGTAGGTGTTGCTTAAAGTTGGTGTGGGGAGGGGAGATGACTCAGTTACCTACAGCTTCTTGGGTGTGAGCAAAGTTTAGTTATTGAATTATAGGGTAGGCGTTGGCGCCAAGGCTTGTTTACGAGCTAAATTTGTGGTGTAGGGCTGCGCTCCCCTTCGGCAGGACCCTCAGGCAACGGCAGGTTTTTAACAAGAAAGTCCGGGCCGTTGAGCCAGCACGTGGATCTTAATGTAACAGGCGTGTGAGGACGAGAGGACACGTCACCTGGGTTATGGCGACCTTCCACGTAAACCCATTGTGAAGCGTCAGACACTGAATTAATAATGTCTACCCGTCTCGACACGTACCTGGAAAATCGTTTTGTCCGATTTCCGATGTAGCCCAGTACGACTTTACTATCGGTATAGAACGTAACAGAATCTGGTTTGTGAGTAAGCTCCTCACAAACCTTTTGAGCTGCCAGCGAGGCGTCTACAGCAGCACAAAGTTCAATTCGAGGAATGGTTATCGCTGCTCGTGGAGCAACTTTACCAACTCCTCTGAAATGAAACCCAAATCTCACTGTCAGCATTTATGCATTTCAAATAAATGACGAAACCTAGCCGCGTCCTTAGACGCGTCACTGAACACGTGCAAAGTTCTTTCATGAATTTTGCCAAAGCATGACGGAGCAAAAGCACGGGGTAAAACTAACATACTTAGATCAGCCAGACTTGTGAGCCATCTTTGCCACGCCTCTCCGTACCTGTCAGGTAGTGGGTCATCCCAGTCATAGGTTGCGAGTTCGGAAGGGCCGCTTCCAGCAGGCGAGAAAATTTCTCTCTGGATCAACCTGCCCGCCAAGACAATCGGAGCTACGACCCCAAGCGGATCGAATACAGAATTTATCACAGACAGTATACCTCTTTTAGTGAATGGTCGGTCCTGAACACTACGTAGCGCCGACGTGCAGGGTATCGCTGGGTGCGCGCCACGTGACGCCAAGAGCGGACTGGGACCTTGACCAGAGCAACCTCCTTGATGACTTCCGCTCTTTCTGATTCAGGGAAGGCCTCCAAAACCTTAGGATCGTTAGATATGATTTTATGCAATCTTCTGTTAAATTGAGACAGAAGCTCGCACGCTGCCTTCAAGACGTCAATAGCCTCTGCCGTAGTGTCGGCAGAACCCAAACCATCGTCAACATAGAAGTTGTTCCCGATGTACTGTCGCGCTTTGGCAGCTACTGTAAATCTGAGGGAAGGTCTACCTGGAAACAGCCCCCAGGGGCTCTGGCGGCTTCTCGTAGGCACAAAGTCGCTATAGTGGGGCTACTGCAGTTTCCGAAAATGCGAACCTTGGCCCTATACTGGACCAACGGTTTAGATGGATTGTTGCCGTCGAACCAGAAGAATCGCATCATATCTCTGTGCTCGGGCGACACGTAAAATGAATGAAACATTGTCTGAACGTCCGCAACGAATCCTACTGCGCCTTCCCTGAACCTTGTGAGAACACCGCGTAGGCTATTGTTTTGGTCTGGGCCTGGAAGCAGGCAACTATTCAAGCTATGGCCTTGGAAAGTGGCTGCACTGTCGAAAACTAAACGCACTTTATTTTTACTGAAAACACCGGGATAAACCATACCTTGCCTTTCGCATCGAGCTCCGAAGGTGGCACGCGTTCAACGTGGCCTGCTTCTATATACGCCTGCATAGCGTCAAGGCATTGCGCCAGTTTGCGCGGCTCCTTGAGTAGTCGTTGCAATGTGCCAATTTCGCGTCAATAAACAGCGCCTTTGTTATCAGGCAGTGTTAGAGTTTCTTTCTTAAGCGGTAACGGCGTTTCTAGGTTTCCTTTCGAATTTATGCTCATATTATTGCGTATCACGGAGATAAACTGCTTATCGTAGGACGAGAGACCCAACATTTCATCGTCGCATCGTTCGACGAAGACGTTCTGGCTGACTGCGTGAGTGAACCTACGACGCGCCGAGAAATGATCGTGGTCATGAGTTTCCGTCAAAATGCACGCTCTCATCACATTAAATTTGCATACTTTACTAGCTTCGGCCGAAGGGCAAATTGTACCGACAACGGCCCAGCCTAAGGGGGTTTGGTGCAACGGAGCACCAAACCCCCTCGCTTGGAACGGAGCAGTCGCTTGTTTGGTGCAAGTAGCCATCAGATTGCCACCGCCCCGATCAATCAATAGAATCACGGACGCTTTCTCATCTAGAGGCACAAAGTTATCTGCAAATGTACAGAGGGTTGGATGCGCGCTTAACATCTTTGGGGTAGCTACTTCACTCTTCGTGTCGGGAATCATATCGTTCTCAAAAAGGTCTGGCAGCGGAAAATACTCTTCGCCACGCGCACCCTTAATCAATAAACCTGGAATTACTCTGCCACAAATGTCCTCCGAGTAACCGGCGAGCGTACAAAGAAGGTAACATTCTACAGGAGAGTCGATATTAAAGAAGTCAAATAGACTAGGCGCAGCAAAGCTTTGATCCGACTGCTCATCTACAATCGCGTATGCGCGCAGTGTGGCACCTGTGACAGGATTGCGCACATCCACGAGAAACGTCTTACTGCAGCTTCTTACAGAGAAATGGCCGGATTCTCGGCGCCGGCGCGCTGGCTGGGCTTACCGGTGCGTGCGTTCGACTTCGCAGGATGCTTAGCCGAGACAGCTTTTCTGCTCTCCAAGTGCATTAGGGTTACATGGTTATCGCTCTTGCATATACCACAGCTTACCTCTGCCTTGCAGGCGGCGGCAAGATGATGACCAAGGCAGCGGTAACACAGATTGTTGTTCTTCACTACTTGGCGCTTAAAACGCTGATCCGCTGTCCGGAACAGGTCACAGTTAGCAAGATCGTGCGTATTACTTCTGTGCAGCAATCATTAGTAAATTACCTCATTCGAAGCCGCTGATGGAGAAGCTACTTCATCCACCACACCAAAAGCAGCAGTCATCAATGTATTCGCATGTCTCACCGATTTGCAGACCTGAACCCCGGCCGCACCCGGAGGAGAAGCATACTTGGGGTCGAGCTTACCAGTTTGCCGAGAGACCAACAAATCTTTACACAATATATCAGTTATATTTTTGACAAAATTAGCAAATTGAGTGAACAATGGCCCGCAAGAAACACTTTTGTCAGTCTGGCTGAACTTACGCCAGTCGTTATCCAGAAATAGTGGCAGCTTTTTCCTAATTGGCGCTAGCCCAATAGAGAAATTAAGCAAGCCGAGTTCTGGCGTGTCATTCAAAGAGTTTCGAACAACCAGGCATAAGTCTCTAAAATCACGAAGCTTTAGCGCCACACCGGGATCATTCTCATATCCAGTTATTGCCGGAAAATTCAACTAACTCTGATACAGGGAACTTGCTACTTCTACGTCAGAACCAAACCTTTGCTTTAGTTCTTCATACACGGTCTGCAAGGCAGCCGTGGGATCCGTCCTAATTATTGAGCCGAAGGTTTGAATAACTTTATGCGGCGGCGATCCCTTCAATGTGTGAGCCTCGAGGATTTCCAGTTCATCCAACGGATCGAGATGCAATGACGACATCCTATGTTGCAGTGTAGTCAGCCACTTTGAGAACAGACGAGTCTCGCCAGAGAACGGATGGCTTGGACGCTTCTTCAGATCGGAGATTAGCAAATGTCTACCCGTTGGGTCTGACACTGCTCCTGCGGGGTGGAAGCTGCGCGCCAACGGATCGAGAGCACTGCGAAGGGCGCCGGCGGGTAAGGGCTTTTCTTGAAGAACGGTGGAATCGTCAGTGACGCCGTACGTCAGCTGACGATCTCTTCCGCTGTGCCATGCGACGCGAACACCCCAGGCGATACGTCGCTCAGCCAGGAGAGCACCTTGTTAGAGCCCGGCTCAGAAATAGCGCTTCTGCCAGTCCCCAAATCGGCTTCATCGTTCTCCAAAATGCACTTCATTTCGGCAAGTTGCTTCTCGCGTAGCAGACTTTCCCGTTCAATCTTCTTCTCCGTCTGAAGCTGGAGCTCAAGCAACCGTGTTTCCAAAATGTCCAACTTCTCCCGAGTTTCCTTGACAGATTGGGCCTTCAAAATTTCTAGCGATAGATGGTGTTGTTCTTCGTGTGATAAAGCCTTGCTCGAGGACGAGTCTAAAGAGAGACAAGACTGGAATTCAACGCTTGTCTCCAATCCTGCGGTCTCTCTCAAATTCTTCATCATTGCTGAACATTTCTCTCGAGTACTGGTGCGAAGATCGACAAGTTCAGCCGCTTCGGATGAGGCACCGGAACTGCTAATAATTTGTAACAGGGCTTCGTGGGCTTGTTTATAGTCCTTCCACACTCTGCGAACGCTGTTGACTTTTGAGGAAACTATTAGCCTGCCACTGATCTCTTTGTCGAGTTTATCAATGTCCTTTTGGAGTTTGTTAATTTCCGTGGTGACGACCTGCCACGCTGCACGAGCACTCTTCTCCGACGGCCTTGCTCTCCGGGATTGGCTGCCACTGGCAGGAAAGGAGCGCTGCTAGGCAGACATCACGTCGTCAAGAAGAAGGGGCGTTAGTCGAACATCTACGTGGCGGCGACCTCGAAACTCATGGCGCGGATCAGATCCATATTCACTTTAACTGTTCTGGCTAGAATTCCAAGGGCCACTTAATAATGGCCAGGCAGGAACAATTAGAAATAAAGTCTTGCGAAATCTTCATTCAAATCTTCTTTATTTCAGGTTTTTGTTAAACTGCGTGACAGAAAACGCCGCAAATAAATAGAAAGTCAAATATACAAAAATAGAAGTATTTCAAATAATCAAAGATTCAAGGTAAACGATAATTAAATAATAATGTTGCCACATGTATCACAATAAGTCGCTTATGACTGCAGGTTACTGAACTTACGTGAATGGCAGCCCTAGTCTGAATTGAAAACTTAAAGTGGAATTTGCTCGCTTTACCCTAGCCCTGAGAAATAGACAAATTATGTTACAATGGTATGGTAATAATTATACATACATAGCACGAGTCACAAAGATACTATATCGACGGAAAAGATAAGATTCGCATATCACAATAAATTTACAAAAGATATATAACACTATTACTAAGCGGACTATGGAGTAGCGCAGCTGAGCGCTACTCCCAGCAGAAGCTATCAACACAATGAACGGGCGGGGCGGCCGTGAATGTGAATACTGTGAAGTCCGCGCTATTAACGTACGAGTAAAAATTTACACGTCATGCGCGTACTGGACGTGACAGTGTGGGATGCTATAAAATGATCTCCCAGTCAGAAGGATAAAAAGTTGCCGATAGAAAGGCCAAAAAAGTATCGAACTTTTGTGAAGGATGCTCAGGAAAACCATTTATGTGCTGGTCATGTTCTAGTTCAAACCATCAGCACTAATTCGCGGGTATTTCCCTCAAATTAAAACCTTGCAACTGGAAATAATAAATATGCTTTATTTGGTACCTAAATAAATTAGTAAAACTCGTTTTCTATTATTCCAAACCTTTATTTAATGACATTAACACAACTGAGCTATATATTTCAATAAAACTAATTTTTGAGGCTTTATCAATATTTGGTATCATTTTATAAACGACCCACTGGTTGGTCGTTTCTCAGCAGAGGGATATCGGCTAAACAGAAAAAACGTCAGAATTTAATGTACGTGTATCTACATTTTCATACGGTTTAAGGTCTCATGCGCAACTGTCAAGTGGAAATTTTAGACACTGCATGTCATGAAACACGTACTGGTTAGCCTAACTTACTGCATTGCTATCGAAAGGCACGCTTAAGGTGCTTGTACACAGGGATAGTGCAGACGGCTAGTAAATCTGGATAGTGTCGGTCGCTTGGTTACTATCCGGCTAGTAAGCCTGTACACACGAGGAGAGTAGAAGGTGCCGCTATCTTCTCGTTCGCGCCCGCCAGTGCGTCGTTAGAAGCCGTCGAGTGAGGTCTGCGAAGATGGATAGTGGGATCACCTTCAACAACTCGAGTCTGTACGTCGTTTTTATACTCTTTATTCTAACCTTTAAAAATGCAACGTCGGGAACAACTAAACCCTGACTAATAAGGTCTTCTTCCAGTTTCAAAATACTCGTTTCTCTCTTCATTTTGTTAGAGTAACCGTCATGGCAAACATTCCACTTTGATTCATATTTCAATGAATAATTGAATATCGTCTGGAATCCATTTTGTTGGATTCCTCTTAGAAACATTATCGTTCAAACAAGCCATGATTCACTTGACCCAAGATACTTCACCAGAGCGGCACAGATGCTCTCACCATGGCTGCATCAGCGCTACTAGCCACTTCTCCAGCCAGATATCAACACATCGTTGTCTTTCTCGGCCGCGTCTCGGGCACTTGCCGGCGCATGCCTCTGAAGCGGCTGAACCCCTATACACGAGGCTAGTAGCGTGGACAGTTCAAGCGCCGGATGAACTAGCGGCTAGTACTATCCCTGTGTACAGGCACCTTTACCTATTGCCTCAGTTGTCAATCCACTCAATTCTAGTTAAAGGTTATGATTATGTTCTGAGATGAACTTTTTATCTCGGAGTTATGTATAAATGTGACACCGTAAAAAATTTCGAGAAACCTAATTTTCCTTCTCTATTAAATTAGATGATATTTTGGAACTGATCGAGATGACGGAGTCAGTAAAACTTGAGCACGTCTGTGAGCTCGTATTACTGGTCACAGGTTCACTGATCAAAACTGATGAAATCCATTTTGTTACAGGAAAATATTGAATGCAGCAAAACTCAACTGTAACTTTGCCCGCAAAGCTGTCGAGTTTCGAGGAGGAATCGGGTGAACAGTCAAGTTCCACGGCACTGACTGCATGTAGTGATATCGGGTGCAGGAGTGATATCGGGTGACCTGATATGCTGGCAAATTTCTGCTTATTGCACCACACGGGGATTTTAAAATAAAGGTGAGAAATCGAATGGACGCACAAGTTTGCATCTCTACTTCATGATGAAGGGACTTTTTCAGCTCTACTATACAGGTATGGTGCGCGAAGCGTGGGGATGCTGTAACATTGATACCCGACCTAACTAAGGTGCTTCTTACTCGTACATGTTCAAAGACGGCGCTATCTTCAAGGCACTAACTATACAGATGTCAGAGAACTATTCATCGCAAGTAGCATTTTGTGAGGCACAAGTTCGTCTAAGGCAGTGGTTCCCAAAGTGGGCGATATCGCCCCCTACCCAGATCTGTTTTTTTAACCTCTCCTGGGTTTACGTCTCGGACAAATTAACGGCCGGACTCGCGGCCGGTCTCACGGCCAATTTCCAAATTCAGTGATCAAGTAATATCTCTCAAACTAATGAACTTGACTCGATGAAACTTGGTACACGTATTTATTAGGACCTAACGGTAATGTTTAGCTAGTTAATTTTTTTTTAATTTTGTCTTCATTTGTTTTTGTCATAGTTAAATGGCATTACGGGTCGAAATTCACATAGTGATCAAGAAATTTTTTCCAAAGTATTGAACAGATTCGAACGAAATTCTGAATTTACAGTCCTAACTACCGAACGGTAATGTTTAGCTCGTAAAAATTTATTTGATTGTGCCTTTGTTTGCGAGTTTTTTTTTATTCACCTTCATTCGTGATTTAAACAGCAATACGTGCCTAAATTCCCAGTAATCAAGAAATTTCCTCCAAAACTACTGTATAGATTTGAACGAAACTTAGTATTTTAATACATAACCTCAGCAACGGTGATGTTTAGCTCGCTACAATTTTTTCGTTTTGCCTTCGTTTGCGAGTTATACGGCTATTTGTATACGGATATACGTAAACGGCTCTTGGTTAAACCGGCCGGTAGAAAAGTCGGTCGTTCCTCCTATATCTGTATAACTCGCGAACGAAATCAAAATAGAAAAATTGTCAGGAGCTAAACAGCACCGTTGGGAGGTTAGGTATTTATATGCAAAGTTTCGTTGAAATCTGTTCTGTAGTTTAGAAGAAATTTCTTGATCGCCGCGAATTTAAGCCACAAATTATCTGGCGATACGGGTCGCATATAAGGAAGTACGAAATCTAGAATGACGCTGAAATGAAAAAAAAACTCGCAAACGAGGGTAAATCGAAAATTTTTTATAAGCTAAAAAATTTATATTTGGTAGTTAGGAATGTATATTCAAAATTTCGATCAAATCTGTTCAGTATATATAGTTTGGAAGGAATTCTTTGATCTTTGCGAATTTTGGCCTTTATCGCAATATAACTCATGAATTAAGGTGAAATTTATAATTTTTACGCGCTAAAAATCACCGTTAGGTTCTGATGAATACGTGTTCCAAGTTTCATTGAGCTGCGTTCATTAGTTTGGGATATATTACTTGATAATTAAATTTGGATTTATATGTCTGTGGAGGGCGCTAGAAATTCACTAGGGAGCCAAAGGGGGCTTCAGACTGAAAAAGTTTGGGAACCACTGGTCTAAGGTCTTTGACTGCTCTAGTCAAATTATATGTCAACAAATGGCAATATTAATATGAGGACGAATCAAAGTTACAATTTTTCATTTATATGAATCTTATTTAGGGCAAATGCTGAGATATTTCTATGAATTTATAACCAGCATTACCTGATGTTTTTTTCTATTTTTCAGTACTATTTGAACTTCATTTTGATCGAAATGCTTAGATGAATTTGACGTATGAATTTCCTTTGAGTAACAAATTTATTCATAGAATATATCTTAATTTCATTTATTTTATAGAATTGTTTTCTTATTCAACTTCAATCCAGGAAACAAGCTGATGCACTTGAATTTTTCAGGAGAGTCAGCCAGTGCGTCTAGCAAACTGCTGTGCCATAAGTCAACTGTTGTGTCTATAGTCTACGTGTCCAGCTGTGTCGACGTTAACCTCAGCATTGGAAAGCACCCCGCGAAAACTACGCGCTTAGAACCGGAGCTTGTTCAGTGAAATTGGCTGGATTAACGGAAACAGCCACTACCCCAACATCTACGTGAACGCATCGCCGGCCTACTCAGAAAACATTCCAAATTGTCAGGGTGCGTCATGCATGCAGTTACATTTAGTATGGTGTTTATGTATACCATTTCCCTTTGAAATTAACTTTTCAAATATTAAATTTTCAAGTTAGATTCTCAAGTATTGAGACGCTCATCATTTACAATCTATATGAGATTATGTTATCAACTAGCTTGTGCCGTTGTAAAAACCAGGAATGAGCTTTTTCGTGTATTTTCAAAATAATGGCGGAGTTAAATTATCGTACCTAATAATGTTTTGTTCTTATATATAGTTATAATAGTTTTGGAATAGATATCTTAATTCATGTCGAGTTGTCAACTGCTTAAACTCCATGTGTAGCGGCTTTACGTTTTACCCAAAAAATGTTATGTAGTTTGAATATTTATGTGCACTTAAGGTTCTAATAAACGGCCCGAACATTTTTTTTATTCTATCAAAATTTGTTGTACTTGTTCCTATTTCATATCTCAGAATGACTGCATTAAAGGTCGCTTTATAATTGTGTCGGTGTACGTTACCTTATAATTCCCCATGCCCTCCGCAATTATTATATATAGCTCCAAAAAGAATGGGAGCTATGTACGTATATAGTGGAGGGCGTGGGGATTTTTTGGCTAGAAATTCACGTTCGGCCGCCCCTGGCCGGCAAGAATTTTGCGCAGCGGTCCCGCCAATCGCGGCAACCACCTTCGCGATAGCGCGGAAGCTGGCAGTGCCCACCAGCGGGGGCCATACTTTCAAAATTCACCAAGTGAACGTAAGTACTTACGCTCTATTTTCTTGTCTATGATTGGCGGATTTTGCTTGAAAGGCCGTCAATGATTGGCTGATGAACTTACGAGCTCTTAATTTTTTTTGAAAGTCGCGATTTGATTCGGCTGCTCTTAATTAGAATCCAAGCAAGGAAACTTGAGTCAATGAGACGGTAATGGTATCAGTACAGAAGTGTGTCGCAACAACTCCAAGACGAAATTGGCTGTATCCCCCACCATGTGAGTCAGACAGAAGTTAGTTTTTTTCTCCGTTAAGTTACATTATCTACATTATAACAGCTGCTACGCATTTTACTACATCTAAATAATTGCCATAATTGAATCACGGAATTTCTTATTTATTAAAAGCTCACATAGCCTTCTGCTTTGGTAAAAAACGTCTCTTCTACTAATAAATTATCGTAAAATTTTAATTTCATTATATTTTAGGTCACGACAAGTTTTCGGAAAAAATTGTAACATTTTTATTGCCACTTAATTCATGCAATAATGCTTCTGGAACCTTTTCAAGAAATTTATATATTAATGGTAGAATTAAAACTGCTTATCTTACCGTATTCCTGTACTGACCTTGAAAGCGCTCGGATGAAACGCACCTTATTACGACTATGTTCTTAATGTGCTAACAAGGACGCTAAGTGTGAATAAATATAATAAGATTATTGGTATATTGGTTCAAGCCTTATATATTTATGTATTAAGAATTCATTTGAATTTGCTATCGGCAATCGACGTCTAACCGTACATGGACAGTGTAAGATGCCATTAAATTAAATAACGGCGATATAATACGTGACTTATTATTAGTAGACCTCTTTGTTATAGGTTAAATATAAACATATGTACGTAAAACATATATAAAGCATCTCATTAATGTGTAAAGTCTATATACGTAATAGTTATTTGTTTGGATTATTATACTTACATCTATTAGATATATATTTCATAGGTATTAATAATTATTCTTATTAATAGTCTTGACAATCAGTAACGCATTACCCTTACTTCCGCATTATATAAACTGACATTGTTCCATCATATCCTGTTCAGAGAACCTCACACATCCAAAAAACACTTCCAAGCTGTATTCATCATGTTCTTGTGATCTAGTTGATTTATTACTTTGGAAATTATCATTTCCTCGGTTTTCCCCCATAAACCACGATTTTTTCACCTAAATGTTTATTTTTCATAATGATATCCAAGTACATACATAACAACCATAAACTAGTTAATTAACGGCTCGTCTTAATGTTCTTATTTTCATGCATAGCACGTTTTCATTTCATGAATACTTTCTTAGTGCAAAACTGAACACATGCTGCCTCGTCGAAATTGTAGATACATTTAATTAAATCAAATAATATAGCATGATTGATTCATTTCCAAGAAAACTGTGCTCTATTACTACAAAAAATGGTAAATGCTGTCATTTAAAAAATATTGGTAAGAAATCATTTTTCAATCGAAATTAATCTATGTTATAATAAAATGCTCTTCATGACATGAGATTGACGAGTCCTGCAGCAACGTTCGATATGATGGTGCGTTAGTGAATATGATGACGCTGAGCAGGCGTTTCTCAAGCGAGCTTGCGATAACACATCATAATGAAATCAATGATATTTCGCTACTTAAATTTGTGCTTCTTGAGGTGCCAATTTTCCTACATGCAGATGTCCAAAATGTACCATGGAATTGTTTAAAAAATAATGGAAATTAATTTAGCTATCTTATTATGTTATAGCAGTTTAACATTGCGTTGCTAGTAATTTAAACCTCATAGCTGTGACTTACGCATTCCAGACTCCTCTTTTTGGAGACTCTCTCCCTTGATGCAGTTCGCATTTTTAGAAAGCATGTTGTACAGTGCTGCCAGCGACTATTTTTTGAAAAACCTAGATCATACCTCCGAAAAAACCTAGAATTGAATGAAAAAACCTAGATTCATCCCAACATGTAATTCCTAGTAATAAATCCCTGTTGTTCACATAGGAATGAGTATGGATATATAGGGATAAACACAAATTACAATTTAACATATTTCCAATTTTTTTAAGAGTTATTTAACATATTACCATTATCATTCATCTTCATCTCCCTCGTAAACAACAGCTTTATCAGCATGTCTTACATCCACTAATCTACTTTCATATCTCCTGTAAATGGCTGTTTTCTCCTGTAAATAGCTCCTGTAATGAACCACGTTACGTCCACCTTTGTTTAGCAAGGATTCGGTCTCGGGTAATTGTGGCTTTCAAAGAGTTTGTTTTTTGAAGTCTCCACGAAGTCTTGAGAGAAAATTCTCTCGACGCAGGCTGATGAATGCGGAAGAACTGACAAATTTGTAATAAATTTTGAAAAAATTTCAAATTTGGGTTGGCCAAGACTATCTTTTACGGGTCAAAGGCTATGCCAAAATTCAGGAATGCTGACAGTTCTGCTGTTCTCTGAGAGGTGTAAGTCCTTGGTTACTTTGAAGCTTCGGTATTCATCGTCAAGATCATTTAATTTATCTTCAGGCTCCTGGTTTTTGAACTGGGCCGCTAATGTTGCGATGGAAAAAGGTGAATAATTGGCTGAAAAAGTTTGTGGGTTTAAAATGTTAAGTTGTGCAATAATGCTTCTATCATCAAATGAAAATCTGTGTATGATTTGTACACACAATGCTACCAAGAAGTTCAAACAGTCTTTTCTGAATTTTTCGCGAATGTCATCATTAGCCAGCGCGCTATGGGCTCTTGCTCCAACACTGCCATAATTGTTCTACCACTAAGCAATATATCTCCAAGAGGTTTGAATGGTTTGCAATAGCTTGGATCTACATCATATAGTTTTGATTTTGTTAAGCATTCTTCATTAATGAAATAGCCGAATATATTTTTATATTCAGCATATACCATCGAGTGAAGGACATGCAACCTAAAAATTTCAGATTGTCATTCCAAGTTGAGTGCATCGACTTTCTTCAGAACATATTGAACAAAACATAGTTCCATAAAATTGATCAGTTCTTGCCTGCGATTCAAAGTAAAGAATCAAAGCATCCTATACTGCTCCAATACAACTGAAATTACATGCTCTCTCGACTGGGTGGTGAACTGAACTGCCTCTTAATTTTTAACCCACACGCACACGCACTGTATGAACTTGTACGAACATCTATTAAAAATTATAACAAGTAGTATTTCCGCTTTTTTTGGCAATAATAATTGATTTTTGTTTTCAGTGCATCATTCTCAAAAAACTCAGATTTAGATCACTTTGTAATTTAAAAACATAGAAACCCAGCTGGAAGCTCAAAAACCTAGATCTGAGTTTATAAACCTAGCGCTGGCAGCACTGATGTTGTATAAACTGAAATTACTACAATTCTGGACAAAAACATGCCTTTCTTATATATCATTGGTGATATTTAGATATAAGTCAAGGGGACTTGGAATTTTATGCGTTGATAATTTGGGATATAAGATATGGATTAAAAAACTTCAATTGTTTACGTCATAGACACTTTACAATAATGTTGGCTTACCTATGACTCAATATATCATCATACTTTTATTATGTATCGAATGTTATTACAATAAATAGTATTGTAATGACCACCAATAAACTTACCCTGAAATCGGCGCACTCGAAAACATAATGTTGGTTACACTAGCTATTAGTAATAATTATAATAAGTAAATTAAAATCCACTTTTCATATGTAGGTTCTATTTAAAATTTTTATCGTAATTATGTGATGCATGGTTCGTATGATACAAATACGTAGGACTAATATTATGTAGTGAATCTTACGTAAGCCACAAATGAAAAATCTCGTTAGGCTAGGGTTTTTTTGTTAACCTAACCTAACAAGATTTTTGTTAATTAGCATGTCGCATAATAGCGTTCATCTTTTTTTGTGTCGCACTATTAACAAAAATTATTCATATCTAGATTCCGCGACATTGGTACATACCGAGACAGTTATTGCGCGACATTTTGTCGCACAATAATCCAAAAATGTCGCGCTATTGTCTAAAGTATGCTTAAAGATTAGCACAAAAATACCGCGACATGGTTTTCGAAAACTCTTAACAAACGTGTCGCACAATAACCCAAATTATACAAATATATATATATATATATAGGTAGGTATATATATATATATATATACACCCATGCAAGAAGGTGTTCATCTGTTTTTGAGCTTGTTGTGTATTTGACAATCAAATCTCAATTATCAAACTTGCTAATACATTCTACTAAATATTACCTTCCATAATCTTTGTTCCAGAAAACAATGGCCTCACTATTAAGTTGTGATGAAATTACAAAGAGCCTCTTGACAACAGACAAGCATGGCTACAATGCTCTACACCATGCAGTTATTGCAAATAATCTTGCAGTTGTGAGGCAACTTCTACCATATTCAGGTAATTTGAAATTAATTTAAGAAACCTGGGGCCTTGATGGTAAGTCCTGTAAATTTTAGTGGTAANACATATTTATAAGAATTCCGTACAATTACCGGACAAAATTGGTAACATTACCGGACATGGGTTAGAAAACCGGACAAAATCGAGTCCGGTTATGTACCTTACAATTAGTTTGTACTTAAAAACCGGACACGAAAATAAATGAACTACACTACCGGACATTCTAAAAAACGCCAACCTCGTTAGGTTAGGGTTAAAGTTAGGGTTAGGTGTGCATAAAACCCTTCTTTACGTTGCTTGACACCTTTCTACTAAGATTAAGTCCAGCCATGTTAGGTTCTTCTTACTTTTTTCACAATTTTACTTACGTCACTGGGCCAAAAATAAGCATAGTCCGGCAAAGTGCAATTATCGTTACTATATATATATATATATATATATTCTTATCTTCAAGATCTTAAATATTTGGTTACTCATACCTCCAACCACTTTTATTAATTCACTCTAGTATTGGGGCCATCGGGTTTGCCAAAGGTTGCTACTATTATATTACTTCCTCATGTCCACCAGTATTTGTTTGCCATCATAAGGAGCTGGATGTTCATGAGTCGTTGTGTACCATTGTTCCTGACATGGAACATTATACTATTTACATAGAGCCATGGGGCGGGCATGGGCTTCAGCCTGCAGTTCACTAATTGCAAAATTGGGTGGCACTGGGCCACCCAATGCCCTCAAATTAATGCCAATTGCAATAAAAAAAATTCAACATTAATTGATTATTCTAACTCTCTCATGATAATTTAACCTTCCATTATTCATTGTCAACGCTATTCATATCTAATGCTCGGTAAAAGGTAGTAACCGTACGAAGTCAGGTGGTGAACCCTCATATAGGTCACCGATGTTGTCGTACTCGTAACTCGGACCTTGACTTCGTTCGTCAAGACGTCGATGGCCGTGATAAGCTGGCATGAATAACTGATTCATGCACCGGAGTAGGTTGAATAATATTTTAACAATCCTTTGCTCTTAAATAGGAGAATGACTGCACTTGCCGCAATTTTTTATGCTTCATCTAGGAAAATGACTGCACTTCTTGAATGCGTTGTATCTTTATTGAGTCTCAAATAAATCAATTTCACATAATCATCCAATTCTAAAGTTGAATTTCATGACGCCGGACGAAATCAAAGAGGTTGAAGTGGGTATCTAGAGGGCCCCCAGCGGTTGTCCAGGAGGTGCTCAGTGAGTGCCCAGTGGATGTATAAGGGGTGCTCAGTGAGTGTCCCAGGGTTGCTCAGTGAGTGTCCAGTGGGTGTCCAGGAGGTGCTCAGTGAGTGTCCAGGGGGTGCTCAGTGAGTGTCCAGTGAGTGCCTAGGGCCATGGGCCGCCTGATAAGCAGCACCAGTACACGGTGCTCGGAATCTTGAAGCAGACGTTCCCAGCGGGGACGAAAGTCCAGACCGATCCCCACAGGTAGTAGAAGTACTGCAGGAGAGAAATGCACCACCTACTTTATCTTCATTAGCTACAAATGCATAAACTACTATAAGCCCTTAAGACAAAATGTTCAAATTACCTCAGGTTAGGCTACTTCATGATTGAACAAGTGATAATTATTAGTTAGTTATTGGTCAGCAGGGCATTTTACGAAACTGCTGCGCACTTGAGCCGCTGAATGAATCAAACGAACACTTAACCAATTTAATAGAATCGTCATCTACCTACATGGGGATGGCCCTGCAGGAGAACTTATTTGAGTCGTTATCGTGGTGGCTATTGTATCATTGTGGTGGCTATTGTATCATTGTGGTGGCTATTGTATCATTGTGGTGCCTATTGCATCATTACAGTGGCAATGGTATCATTGTGGTGGCTATTGTATCATTGTGGTGGCTGTTGTATCATTGTGGTGGCTATTGTATCATTGCATTTGTTAATCCATTCAACTTACGGGGGGGTAAATCACCCGGCACGAGGCGCGAAGTTCCCTGGCTTCTGCAAGACGAAAAATTGGATTACTATGAAAATTAATTACATGAGAACATAGTTTCAGTCAAAAAAAATTAATCAATTCACAATAAGCCACAAATTCAAAATAAATCGATTAAAAATCGTGAAATTCCGGAACTCCCTGCGTGCTTCCATAACAAGTCGCTAGCAGGAAACAATATATCAAGTATTATATATTAATATATAATACTTGAAATTAAACTGAAACTATAGATATATCCTGAAGCTTTTTGACAAACGGAATGCAAAACAATGTATAGCTCTTATAAGTTTTCAACATGATGAATGCAAAATAATACACAGCGCCTGCAGATATTCAACAAACGGGGATAGTTGACACTCACCTTCCACCCCGTCATCTCGCCCCACTTGGGGCTTATCAGGCAACACCGTCACGGGACCATCATCCTGCAACAGAAAAAGTTTATTACAAACTGAAAATTTATAAATTATTAATTGCAAACTCACTAATATACGCAAGTATCCCATCACAAACACAGCGTCCTATTCACGTTCCACCCGCGCACCATTTTCCCTCAAAGCTTTCCTCTTCAAGACCCCAGAGACCGGAGAGTATTTTGCGTACGAAGCGCACGCACGCAAACGCAATGCACGAATATACGCAACCAGTACACTGATTATTATACGCAATTTTTATTTCGACATCAGAAATTTTTTTATTATTTTCAACATAAATATATAAGTGAATTTAATTTTTGGTTTGATATTCTGAAACTTCAAGACGCGGGGTATCCCTAAGGAAACTTTGAATGCGTTCTTTCAAACGAAGGCAGATCTTGCAGTTACAGAAAGCTTCCTCGCTCCGGCTTAAAACGACAAATTTTAATTTGGCTACTTATCCCACAGACTAAGCTATAATATTAAATTCACTTATTTAACCACAAAATAATAATGCTAACCTTGTCACTCCTGACATCTGGCTGAGAGCCGTCAGCCTCGCCGACAGCAGCGCTGGCAGCCGCAGCTACCAGCAGCAGGAGGCACAGCAACGACGTCTTCATCTTGACTTCTTGCGGCGAACTTTTTACTGGAAAAAGTTTTTAGTTTACAGAATGAATACTGCCTAATATTTCAACAAAGACAGAAGATCAATCACAATTAGAATTGTTGGGCATTTTAAACATTAGTGAATTAAAGAAGTTTAATTCTAAAAAAATCATGGACCTAAAAAGCAGCAAGTGCAGGCTATGGAGAAAAACAATTTTTGGTGCCTATCTTTCCAGCAATTGGGAACAGTCACGACACACACATTTTACATGTTCATATTACCCACATATGTACACTAAATATTTCATATTTTCATCTTAACTCATTTTATTTATTAGTGAAGCCAAGCCACTTACCTGAACAAGAAGCTGCTGAGAGTGTGTGGTTGAACGCCGCGCGGTGCCTCTTTTATGCTCCGCAAAATCCTAAAACAAATTCAATGGAAAACATTTTTCAGCCCAAGGTTGCCACAAAATATTGTAGTAATGTCACTGATGTATTAATTGACTTGTCACTGATATAAATGTACGCAGTTCAGCATTTGAAGTCTGTTATACATCGCAATTAAACATTTCTTTTCATCGCAATGGAATGTTTAGTAGCGCGTAAAGCTTGGTAATTTGTATACGCCTCGTGCGCACGACTGGTGCGTATATGCAATGAGGAGGTGACGCATGGTAGCCGTCATCGGGTGCATGGTGGTTGGACACATGGTTAATGGTTGCTTTTCATGGTATAAGTACCATGCCATGAGCAGATTGTGCTCGGTATGGTGCTGTCTATCACGGTATTCAAGGCACTTACTCACGTGAGTGCGCTTGTTGGGTACAGATGAATGCGTCAATATTTTAGTCCACGTCTGCAAACTTGCGCGGAATTTCACTGAGTACGAAATTTAAACAATTTGTTCAATATTGTCACGTTTTTCTTGAATATTCCTTTAAAACTCATATGAATGCTATCTCTATCCAAATAAATCAATCTCTTACGAGTAATTTTTGATTTCGTGATTTTCACGAAAAGCTTTTGTATTAATGAGGGAAGTTCTAATTGATTGAAGTTTGTCCAGTATAACGCAATGTTACGGCTTATAACCGACCAAATGTACAAAAATTATTGTTTCAAAAGTAATTCAACAAGAAATGATAGGAATTCATGCGCACTATATCAGTCCAATAAATAAATAGCTTTAAGGGGAGCGTCTGGCTAAAAAAAACGAATGAATTGCATTTGCTGTGTTTCCATCTCATTTTGTAGGAAGAATTATTATAAAGCAGCTGCAAAGAATTGCGATGAGGTAGCTTTCATGGTTCTGTTGTGAGACCTTTTTAAACTTTCATAAAATTAACATCATTTAAATATTGTTTATTAATATTTCTTTATTTAAATCTTTATTTATAGATTATTATCCGCGTTAATGGCAAAGTGCTTGCACTCGTTTGAAGGTTGCTTAGAAGACGCGTTCAATGAAGCAACAACAATGGATTACATGCAATATTTTTTGCGTAAGGCTGTTATAAAATTTTATAAAATGACAATTTTATAGCAATTTCTAACAATTTTTGTTCGGAAAACGGTATTTATAGATAATTATTCGCATTATACTGGACATGAATAAGTCAATACGAGTAATTGCGGCAATGGGAAAGCTGACGCTGCAGTATCAAGCAATTTTTTGTAGCATTTTCAACTTTCTTGATAAATTTTACATATTTCGCTCCCCTGAACAATTAAAATTTTCAAAATACGTCATTTTAAAAATCAATCTCCTCTTATTATTTTCAAGTTATAGCATTGAGAGATATACCATTCGATCGTTAAAAAAATATCTAACGATCATACGCTCACCTTTTTTTATTCCGCTATAGTTTAGATTATATTTTGAAAAAAAAACGGGAGGGGCGGCGAAAATTGAAAAAATCTAATAATCCCCTTCCCCCCCTTCCCCCAAAAAAACAATTAGAATTAGGAAAAAGGTGCCCTGTCAATCGCTAGAAATGGTCTTTACGAATCAAATGATGTTTCTCGATGTTGTAGCAGGCTAATTGAATGAGGAATGCCCCCCTGTTTTACATTGCCCTTTTTTGCCGTTTTCTTTGAATTTTTCGATTTCGTTCATATTTTTCGAAACATATACGCGAACAAAGAGATCTCAGATTTCTGTTTTACATGTGTGTACCAAGTTTCAAATAATCCGTCCGTAAATAAAAAAAAAAGCTTTTTGTCCAGACGCTCCCCTTAAACATGAATACTCGATTATGATTGTGAATTTAATCCCACAGTAACGAGGCATTTCTCTACATATCACTTCGTCGGGTGCATGCTCAATGTCAATTGTTTGAAACAAGTGTTTTTCACAACCGTTATCAAATATGATTGCTTGTTTCAAGTCTTTATCAAAAAGGCACATATATCAGAATTTGATCAAATCTCAATTGGAAAGTAAGATTACGCGCTGTCGAGTGTCAAATTATTTGCGAGATTATCATTGGCATGTGGTTGTTGCTGCAATCAATGATTCGGCAGAGCTATCCGTCAACTTTGCTCCCAAGAATCCAATTATAGATCCACCACGATGAATATTGAACGCAAATTATGTTGAACAATTACTCTCATTTCTAGCATGTGTGTTACAAATTACATTAAACAGGCAATTAATTAAGGCATCTTTATTTATGCATGCGTCGTGTCGAAATAGCAGAATTGTTTATTCTATGGAATCGGCAGCCAGTTTGCCGATTCTGTAGAATCAGCATTTCGTTGCTGTTTCCTAAAATCAGACGTTATATAGTGTTAGAGTTAGAGCATACATAGACAGTTAGAGTTAGAAAAGGTTAGGTCAAGTTCGGTCAAGTATTAAAAAAACTTGGCTGTCTGACCTAATCTATAGTATAGAAATGCTGATGCTACAAAATCGGCAAACTGGCTGCCGATTCCATAGAATCTGCAATTTTGCGATTTCGGCACGACACATGCAAAAACATAGTCAATGGCCAGCGTCCCATAAGCAAACGCAGAGACTTTCCAGGATCTGGAGCTTCTGCTTTAACTGCGAAGAAGGGTCAGTTTCTATTGTATGGACTAATGCATGGACTAAATATTTTAATTTAATTTCGCGTTATCTCAAATTTAAAATATTATTCACGAATTAATTAAGGTACCGAATCGTCAGAGTTTTAATATTTAATAAAGAATTTATATTGTGAACTTTTATATATAAAAGGTCACAAAATAATTTTTTTATTTTCTCAAACCTAATTGAATAAGATACGTTGATGATCCAACTTATAAGGAGATTAAATTTGAACAATTTGATCAAAACGAAGGTGCATGACACAGAATGTCTCGATTTAATGGTAAATATTTTATATAATAAATATATTCTGATGAAATGTCTTGATAGATTTCCGATCTCTTGTTAAATGTAGCAATGCTTTTTTGTTGGGCATGCTCACTGAAAGTAAAATACTGTCCAAGCAAATGTTAGGAGTGAGTAAAATTTGTGTTTATTGTAAAAATATGTTGATATGAACGGGTAATCTGTGCGCGCGACGATATGTCCGAAGGCTCTTACAGCAGCGCCAGCCAGACCAAACCTCATGACTTTAACCGAGCAGGGAATTGACTGAGGAACTTTCATTAACTTCACTGGAAATAAATTAAAAACACCGAATAAAAATCATGACGCAGAGCAGACAAAGAAAGAAGCCATGCAGAGGATAGTACGCACTGATTAAATGGCCGGTAAAACTCACTAGTTGTGTTTGAAATAAAAAATTATAATATTAAATAAGACGAGGCATTAGCGCTTATTTTTTCAAAAAGAGATTGACCTCAAAAAACTGCTTGCACAATCACTTACAATTCATAAATATCACATACACAAGTGCATTAAATATTTTACGAAAGTTATACTAGCAATGAATCACCAGGAGGCCCAAAAGCGACCAGTTTCTAAGCCTCGGCGAACAGGATTTTTTCCAACAGAAAATGCCTATTGTATGCCAGTAACAATCGAGAATAAAGCATTGAAATAAAATTGTTCATATATTTGGGAGCAATTGATGCAATGAGTATCAGAAACTTTCTTGGAATCCTAGTAGAAATAATAACGAGCAAGAATGGCGACTACAGACTTCCTTTCTTCCCCTACATCACAGTGTTGGAATAGGATAGAAGTGTCGGCATTGAAGAAATAGGCCCATGGCCTGTTGCCGCTTCTTGTACTTTTCGTGACTTGATTCCACAAGGGATCCGGCCTATGGAACGCGATCTTTCCATAACTGACTATTGTTTGAGATCATTTTCAGATAGATATTGTTCAAATATAAAATCTACTAAAAATATTCAGGCAGCTCAGATTTTAATAAAATCCAGGACAGTCAGGAACATTCTACTCAATGCTGGATAAGTAGATTACATATCGATAAATTCGAAAGATTTTTTTACAGAAATATTGCGAAATTGATGGGTGCTGCAAGAACTCATGTGATAACAGACTTCTTCACCGATAATTTACCACGTTGACTCCGAAGTGGTACCTATATGCGTACCACAAAATGTATTTCTCCAGGACGTAGTGGTACATAATTCAGGTTGCCTAAAATCGGCCAAATCCGAGAACATAAAAGGCCAAAAAAGGCTGATATCTCAATATATACTAGTTTATTTGTAGGTTCCGCTATAAAAATTCCATTTATTTTCTTTTAGCAGTATTTAAAATTTAATTATGAAGTACTCCTATCATAGATTTTAGCCAGCCAATGCAATTGAGAAAAACTAAATCACGGAATTTGTCCGGAAAAAATGACCGTCTGGCAACTCTGTTTAAAAACAGTACAAAATCTGAAATATAGTACAAGATGAAGCAGTCGTAGTCAGCGTGTTAACCAATAAAAAGTCAAATACTCATGCGCAATTAAATAAAATTTTCTCAATGATTACGAAATATATTTGCACACAAGTTTACAAAGCCGTACAAGAACCTTAATTTGGTTGCACATCAGGTAAGGCACACACAGGACCAACTGATCGCGTATGAGGTTGCAACTGCACAAGTTTAGAAGAAGTTGGAAACTCAGCCAAACGAACCGACAGGCATCTCGTTGAGGCAAACTTATCGGTCTTTAACGTGAATTTCATTGAATTTTTGTATAAAGTTATCCCGTTGACTTTATACCACGCACCAACTTGATGGCTAACTCCGGACGACGTCAAAGATTTGAACGCCCTCATACAGGACGTCACTAACATGAGAAAGAACGGCATCGGCAACGACGGCATTAAACTCGACTGCATCACTCATAAACAGTACTTTAATTCGGCAAGTTCGCTATTGACATCTCAAAGATGTGCAGGCTCATCCATTGAAATACGAGAACCGGAATTACTCCAGGTTCTGACAGGCATATTATGTTTTGCATGTGATAGATAACATTCAGTTTTTGACGATAGCGTCGCTAGATTGTTCATTGATAAAGGGCAGGATAAAAATTACAGCTTCATCTGGCACATTTTCCAAAGAATTGTATGAGTACGAAACTGGATTATCCCGTATACTCATCTATGGCATGACCGTTCTGAATTTCTTGACTTCTGTATTAATGTGGCTCTACCGAATCAAACAGCTTAATGTTGTTAAGACAGGTGACAGGTGAGTTAATTGAACAGGAGACAGGTGAGTTAATTGACAGGTGAAACTCACGTTAATTGTTCCTAGAATAGAATTTTACCGGGATATGTAGAACCTATCATTTAAGAAATGTATTATGGATAATCAGCAATATACAATATTCTCCAAGCAGTACAATGAAGTTTGCACCATAAAGATCCGAGCTGATGTATGCATGTCATAAGTTTTGATGTCTCAGAAAGTATTACAAGTGATCAAATACAGTGCTGACAATAACTTAATTCTAATATGATGAGCATGATGTTCGATTTAGAGTGAGTCCCGACTTGATGTTGAAACTGCGACATTTGATGTCTGATAACGAATTGAGATAAACAACCAAGTACGACCGTTAGTCCGAAAAATGCTTGTTATGAACTACCGAAATTGATAAACACCCGGTCTAGTGATATGTTGAGAAATTTATCCAACCCCTGATCCAATGGTATGCTAAGAAATTGATCTTACACCCGGTCAATGGTGAGCTGAGAAATTTATCCTACACCCGGTCAATGGTATGCTGAGAAATTGATCCTACACCCGATCAATGGTATGCTGAGAAATTGATCCTACACCCGGTCAATGGTATGCTGAGAAATTGATCCTACACCCGGTCAATGGTGAGCTGGGAAATTGATCCTACACCCGGTCAATGGTATGCTGAGAAATTGATCCTACACCCGGTCTATGGTATGCTGAGAAATTGATCCTACACCCGGTCAATGGTGATCTGGGAAATTGATCCTACACCCGGTCAATGGTGAGCTGGGAAATTGGTTCTACATATGGTCTAGAGGTATGCTGAGAAATTGCTCGATACGGTAGGCCGTATGCGGTGAAATTCAGAGTCCCAATATAGCATACTTGCTTGAGATATTCATTTATTGAACTGAAAACATGTAAATCTAAACAATATTGTTCATTGAATTAGAATTAAACAAATTTTTTGGACAATATTATCATAATATGTCAAATATAAGCCGTGACATTTCAAAATACTGGATAAACTTAAATCGATCACAACTTCCCTCATTATACAATTCGTGAAAACCACAAATCCCGTAAATGAGCCTAATTTTTCCGAAGAGAAATATTCTTCAACGAAGTTTCAATTGAATATTCAGGACAAATATGAAAATGTTGAACGAAGATTCCTAATATCATTCGGGGTAAAATTCCGTGCAAGTTTCCCGAGGTGAATAAAAAATTGACGCATCCATCCGTACCCAACAAGCGCACTCACGTGAGTAAGTGCCTTGAATACCGTGATAGACAGCACCATACCGAGCACAATCTGCTCATGGCATGGTACTTATACCATGAAAAGCAACCATTAACCATGTGTCCAACCACCATGCACCCGATGACGGCTACCATGCGTCACCTCCTCATTGCATATACGCACCAGTCGTGCGCACGAGGCGTATACAAATTACCAAGCTTTACGCGCTACTAAACATTCCATTGCAATGAAAAGAAATATTTAATTACGATGTATAACAGACTTCAAATACTGAACTGCGGACATTTATATCAGTGACAAGTCAATTAATACATCAATGACGTCACTACAATATTTTGTGGCAACCTTGGGCAGAAAAATGTTTCCATTGAATTTGTTTTAGGATTTTGCGGAGCATAAAAGAGGCACCGCGCGGCGTTCAGCCACACACTCTCAGCAGCTTCTTGTTCAGGTAAGTGGCTTGGCTTCACTATTAAATTAAATGAGTTATAATGAAAATATGAAATATTTAGTGTACTTATGTGGGTAATATGAACATGTAAAATGTGTGTGTCTTGGCTGTTCCCAATTGCTGGAAAGATAGGCACCAAAAAATGTTTTTCTCCATAGCCTCAACTTAATTCCTTTTTAACACGTTGGCCGCGATGTGCGCCATATATGTACACGCTGTACTTCTCAGAATCGCGATGTGTACACATGTGGTACATTCATATGAAAAATACATATTTTTATAAAATCTTATTACTCTTTCAAATTTAAAATTTCAATGATGCAATTAAATAGGCATGTCAGGGAATGCTTTGAAGTCAACTAATGCTTAGAGAAATTGTTTTATTTTCAAATGCAAGTAATACAAAAATTACGAAATTTGTGTCCATTGATGATAGCAATATATATATCTATCTTTGTATGAAAAGAAAATAAAATATTTTCTTATTGATCTGAAACTACCAAATTGGGTGTTGCCAACATCATTATATTTTACAATGATACAATAGCCACCACAATGATACAATAGCCACCACAATGATACTGTAGCCACCACAATGATACAATAGCCACCACGATAACGACTCAAATAAGTTCTCCTGCAGGGCCATCCCCATGTAGGTAGATGACGATTCTGTTAAATTGGTTAAGTGTTCGTTTGATTCATTCAGCGGCTCAAGTGCGCAGCAGTTTCGTAAAATGACCTGATGACCAATAACTAACTAATAATTATCACTTGTTCAATCATGAAGTAGCCTAACCTGAGGTAATTTAAAAAATCTGTCTTCGGGGTTTATAGTAGATTATGCATTTGTGGCTAATGAAGAGAAAGTAGTTTTCGTTGAGCGCTCCATTTTTATAACGGTGCATTTCTCCCCTGCAGTACTTCTACTACCTGTGGGGAACGGTCTGGACTTTCGTCCCCGCTGGGAACGTCTGCTTCAAGATTCCGAACAGCGTGTTATGGTGCTGCTTGTCAGGCGGCCCATGGCCCTAGGCACTCACTGGACTCTCACTGAGCACTTCCTGGACTCTCACTGAGCACTTCCTGGACACTCACTGAGCACCTCCTGCTGGACAACCGCTGGGGGCCCTCTAGATACCCACTTCAATCCCTTTGATTTCGTCTAGCGTCTTGAAATTCAACATCAGAATTGGTCGATTATGTGAAATTGATTTATTTGAGACTCAATAAAGATACAACGCATTCAAGAAGCACAGTCATTTTCCTAGATGAAGCATAAAAAATTACGGCAAATGCAGTCATTCTTCTATTTAAGAGCTAAGGCTTGTTAAAATAATATTCAACCTACTCCGGTGCATGAATCAGTTATTCATGCTAGCTAATCACGGCCAGCGATGTCTCCTGTTCTCTTCATGAGAAGGGGCAGTATAGGTCTGTGGGCCAGCCAAGGTTTAAATTTGGGTAGTTAAAATTCTTGCATTGTATTTCACTATTATTATCATTTTTTTATTAGGGCTATTGTCCTGGCTAGAATTCTAACGCCACATCATCATGCCAGGCAGCGACAGTGGAAATAAAATAGTATTCATTCATGTTTGTTTCCTCCATCTTCTAGTAAAACTGCGGGACAAAATTCCGCACATCAAAACAAATGAAAATACAAATGCGGGAATTTGACGAAGTATAAATATACAAGGGTTTTTAGGAAACAAATATCTAAGCATGGCATAACTTTCAGCTAAAATAAATGTGAATGTGGCAAAAGATTAAAATCCCTAAGAACTTACGTGGATGACGTTTGCCTCAGTCTTTGAATTCTAATATCGTCAACGGGAATTCGAGCCTACTTTACTCTGCCGAAAAAAAAACGACTTTACTTTATATTGGAGAGCTGTTAACTGACTACTATACTTTGAACAAGAAATATACGAGACAATTATAGCAAATTGGCCTAAGGAGTAATTCAGTGGAAGCACAACTCTTAGGAACAACAAAACGGTAATAAATGGCAGAAGGCTGCGGCCCCGACGACAGCTTCGCGCCCTAAGGCTACAATCTAAAAGTGCATGTCAGCATGTCGCACGCGTACTGGACGCGACAGCTATAATATTTTTCTTGAAACCTTGGCCACATCATCATGTAACTTGTCATCTGTATTTTTTTATCTTTTCTATTTATACATATATGATGATATACATATACTGTTGTTATGATCGCAATATCGTATAATAATTGTTTGTTTATTTGAATCTGTATTTATCTCTGTTATTCTGAAATTTTCTGAGCTCATCTTCAATTTTCTTTATTTGTTTAACGAAATTTTCTCAATTGTTTGTCAGACTTAGGAACTGAACAAATGGTTCTTTGGAGAATGACGTGTCTGTCGTTAGTTGGAATTTTTCGATAGGAGTTTGTCAGAATTAGTGGAGGCCGATTGTGGAAGTTATATGCACTGTGTCTTGTTGCACAATCATTGTCTTGTTTTTTATCCTCCAAAGGCAGTGTGTTACTGAACTATACGATCACATAAGGCTTTTATAAAGTGGTAGCCACGTGTATAGACTGCGGCGGCGTGTGCGCCACGATACTGTAAACTGTGAAAAGGGTTTATTTTATGTCTTAAGCCCAATCAGTTAGAATTCCAGCATAGTTTCTTGGCTTGAATAAAACCATTATATTTGTTATCATAACCGATATATTTTCACTTTGTTTTGCTTGAACTATTTGCTATTGAAATTTGTTATGTTCAAATTAGCCTATATTTCATCTCTGTAATCAGTAGTATCACTGTAAAAACTGTTTTGTTTGTATTTAACCATTTGCTCTGCAAACTTGTCATATTTATACTAGCACCTATATTTTCTGTCTTACTATTGTAAGTTGTAACTAGCGATTGGAAAAAATACATCACCATTGGGGGCCCCGTGTTTACCATTCGGAGTAATAAGATTAGAGCAGTGAGTTGTGTGTTCGACACCGCAACAAGCTATGAATGTTCTGCGATGTTTAGAATCGGCGACAGGCCTACCAACTAATAAACTGGTAGGAGCTGAAACTGCTATCAATTAGTGAATTGCAGGCTGCAGCCCATGGCTCCATGTAAATAGTGTGTGACGAAACCGGAATTTTGTGATATATATATATTTTTTGTGAACGTAGTATTGGCTGGACTTGGAAGATCAACTTTATCAAAAGGTTCGAGATTTGATAATATTTATTACGCTAGAATATGTCTCAGTAATGGTTGAAAACATTTATTTCATGATTAAAATAAGGAATCTCGTTTAACTGTGATATTATTTTGTTAATTCAAAAGACTTAGTTATTATACCGCCTTGGGACGATACTGAACTTCTTGTAGCTCCAACGTGTTTGGTCTAGTCAGCTGGTATTCTCGCGTCGGTGCGCGTTTATTCCCCTTGGTGGTCTTGGACGATAGAGGACTCGATTTCTTAAGAATTTGTTTAGGGCTATTCGACTATTAACTTGTGATTAGTTTGTCTAAAGATTAAAATTATGATAACTTTATTGCATGGTATTATATTATTTTCTTTTGTACATGAATTATGAAGCTAGTCCATTTTGTGACACTGTGTACGAGGCATTGTGGCAAGGTTATTTTTGCTGAGTTACCCCTTGCGAGCAAGTTGTGTGTGCTCAGTTGGACTGGGTAGGGGTCCGATCGTCTTGACTCGAATTCAGAGAGTGAGATCTGAGGCCAGTACAATTAGTTAAGCATTTTTAGCTTTTTTAAAGAACCCTAGACGCTTTTACTCAAAGAAATCAATGTTAAATGCCGTTTCAAAATAGCAAAACAAGTATTAATTATTAATATGTTTTATATATCCATTAATATATATAATCTGTTCATTGTTTAGCTCCACCAATTACTCGTATTCTATTGGCATGAACTGAGAAAAAATTCATTAAATGCATAACTAATATTATTCCTTAGATATAGAAAAAATATTTTTCTAAACAAGAATTAGAGGATTTACCTTGAAATGATACTAGAGTCTATACATTAGTATGATACCAGAGTTTAGACACTAGTAACTAATTGATTACCAATAGCTTCACCCATTTAAAATTTGTACGTAGCTACTCTTACGACACCTCCGAGCAGGCGTAGAGTTACGTACAGCTTCTTATACGTAGCTTCGCGCGCAAATGTTTTGATAATAACGCCGCTGGAGTTACGTCTTCGTAGCAGCACTTACGCAACACGTAAGTCGCCACGTGTCCTAAGCAATGTTTTGATAATCCGGCCCCTGGGCTTCCGAGACTACCGTAGTTCAGGACTTATCTCGTAAAGAGATCAGCTAGCAGACTAAATACGGCGATGGTGGAATTCTTGGCTAGTTCCAGTTGCTGGGAGTGCTCCGGTACGGCTAGTTTTCGTGCCGAGCACCTCTCGTGTTGTGGGGGTCAATGACCTCCGCATTCGTGTATATTTGTCAGCATTCTGGTGCAGCTTTCGCCGTACCGTTCGCGCCTGTCGTGGGAATAAATACCGTCCACGCTCGAAAGTAATCGGAATTTGGCAGTTTATTAGGGTTAGTTCTAGTTTCTGCGGCTTGTCGTTGACATCTTGGTGCGGCTAGTTCCCTTACCATTTGCTATTCATTTTTGTTCTTCTTGGCAGTGTATTAGTGCTAGTCTACCTAGTCTCTGCGATTGTTTGTTGGCATCTCGGTGCGGTTAGTTCACGACCCATCTGATATCCACTTTGCTATTCTTATTAGTGTATTAGTACCTGTTCCCCTAGTCTCTGCGGCTGGTTGTTGGCATCTAGGTACGGTTAATTTTCGCGCCATTTGCTGTTTGCTTTTTATTACTTTCAGCTGTGTATAAGGGCTCATACCAGAGTTTCTCGTTGATGTTTGTACCTCTGAGTTGCAATCCTTTTTCAATGAACTTTTGGACTAAGACGAATAATAAATTGTGCGCCCATGTATGAAAAATCTTGTAATTTGCCGTAAGATCACCAGTATACTACGAAAAGGTCCTTGTGTTCATTCCTCCTCTCTCCAACGCAAGGGAGTTTAGAGCCGGACCAGAGAGCGACACTTTAGTCCTTGTGTTTAAAATCAGTACGAATGTCTCTACCAAGTACCAAGTCAGCACGCTACCCGTAATTATTTTGACTTCGCGGTGGTGTTTCCGGTTACAAGGGTATTGGTCCATGCCAGGATCAATGGTACACAATGACTCATGAACATCCAGCTTTTTATGATGTTAACTAAATATTGGTTGAAGGGAGGAATTATTGTGGTAGTTGCATGCTTTGGCAATCGCAATGGCCCCAATACTTGAGTAAAATTATATAGAAGTGCTTAGAGTTATGAGTAACCGAGTATTTTGGATCTTTAACACAAGAAAAATATACATATATATTTTTTCTTAATGAATTATAATGCTCAAAATTATGAAGAAAATTTCGGATGAACGGCTACCTGTATCTTGGCGTGGACCCTTTTATGAAATGGTCTGACGTGTATGTGACCTTCCAAATTGGTAGAACGGACTTTTCTTGCAGGACAACTAACATTCTAGTAAGATGAACAGACTGTAGCGGATCTCGCTACATAGAACTAATTTTATGTTTATCATATTAATATTAATACCCATAACATTATGTTTATCGTATTAATAATTTGCACATCATCATAAGAATAGTCCAGAGAAATCTCATTTCCGCCATTTGGCAACATCCTGCACCTCCCTCCCTCTATGGTCTCCTATTGTAGCGTCCATTTTTCATTCTCACATCGAGCGGCCAGCATCTCTCTGTCCCTACATCGGCGAACATTCCTGCCCCTGTAACGTGCAAACTCACGTCTCTGTCTGCCTCAGCCAGCATCTCTGTCAGCGTCTGTCAGCAATCTCAGTCAGCATATTGGCGCCGGCTCTATCTGCGTCTCTGTCAGCGTCCTGTCAGCATCTCAGTCAGCATATTGACGCCGGCTCTATCTGCGTCTCTGTCAGCGTCCTGTCAGCATCTCAGTCAGCATATTGACGCCGGCTCTATCTGCGTCTCAGTCAGCATCTCTGTCAGCGTCTCTGTCAGCATATTGACGCCGGCCCTATCTGCGACTCTGTCAGCGTCCTGTCAGCATCTCAGTCAGCATCTCTGTCAGCAATCTCTGTCAGCATATCGACGCCGGCTCTATCTGCGTCTCTGTCAGCGTCCTGTCAGCATCTCAGTCAGCGTCTCTGTCAGCATCTCAGTCATCATCTCTGTCAACTTCTCTGTCAGCATCCTGCCAGCGTCTCAGTCAGCATCTCTGTCAGCAATCTCTGTCAGCATATAGACGCCGTCTCTATCTGCATCTCTGTCAGCGTCCTGTCAGCATCTCAGTCAGCATCTCAGTTAGCATCTCTGTCAACATCTCTGTCAGTATCTCTGTCAGTATCTCCGTCATAATCTCAGTCAGCACCTCTGTCAGCACCTCTGTTACACTAAACATCGTGTCTGGACGACTTCAGTACGAGTGTTTTCACTCACCACGCAACCACGTTTACACCACCAAGCCAAGCACCTCGTCTTCATCACTAACCCTGGTCTTCCAATTCACCGGGATCATCATCCTCGAGCAGGTCACGTGAGCATTACAAAATAAATTCATATTATCAATTGCTGTTGTTTATTTTTGACCCGACCAATTTAATCCTGCCGCACCTAAGGTTTCTATCTGAATTTAGTGAATATAACAAGTTGCCTTGGCCTCAATTTCCACTGATAGGAGTCTAATAATTATTGAATGTGGTCGGGCACGTAGCCCCCACCATAAGACCTTATTGCTGGCCAACGACTGTTCTAGCTGGTAGAACGGACTTTTCTATTAGGATCGCGTACTTTGCAATAGCTAGAATTGACCTTTATAATAGGGCATTTCTTCTATGAGAGTGAACTTTCGTGTGGAAATAAAGGACTTTTCTAGAAGAACCTTTCAAGCTGGACCCCTATAATTTTAATAGGTAGAATGGAAGATCTTGGAAATAACTACAGATGTCATGAGTTTTATCGAATCAAACTTTGATTCGGTAGAGCCACATTAATTCAGAAGTCAAGAAATTCAGAACGATCATGCCTCAGATGAGTATATGGGATAATCTAGTTTCGTGCTCATGCAATTCTTTGGAAAATGTGCCACGTGTGGCTTTAATTTTTATCCCATCCATTATCAATGAAAAAACTAGCGACACAATCGTCGAAACCGAATCTTATCCAACACATGCAAAACGTGGTATGGATATTAAAATCTTGAGCAATTCTGGTAATTGTATTTCGATGGATGAGCCTGTACACTTTTATGATGTCAATGGGAAATTGCGAAATTAATGTAATGGTTATGAGGATTAATGGTACATAATGACTCGTGTACATCCAGCTTTTTATGATGATAACCAAATATTGGTAGACGCGAGGAATCAATTCAATAGTGGCAACCATCAATGAATGGAACTTTTGATCACCTCCCCGAACTGTCGAACAGAATTATTGCATATATAAATCAGTAACCGTTAGATATTTTCTGATATTGAAATGACCCGAGTGAAGAAAGAAACTTTATTCGAGCAGAAACTATTGTATTACTCGCCCTCAAAGGCATAAATGGATCAACGTGCAAAACGGGAAATCAAAATGTCGAACTGACTATATTTTTCTGTCCCCTTAGTCCGTGTAGACATGGAATAACCACCAAATCACGAGTACATGTACGTAAACTATTTTAATTTTAGCTGGTGATCTACAGAAAGAGATTAAGCGTTGACACAATCCCCAATAAACTTAAACTTACTGTTTCTTACATTAGTATGATGCACACGAACACGTCAACAGGAACTCGGAGCATGTAGTGCTACTCTGTAGAAATAGCGACGCACTTCTTGCTCTTGTGTGACTTATGTGTTCATCGTGTAGAACAAATATTTATCTTGCAGCAACCAAACATTTATTTTCATCAAAACCTCTCTGTTTTCTGTAACAGTACATTTATATTCATCAACTTCACTTATCTATCCAGCAACAGCAACTCTTTATTGATTTTTTTAATCTTTTCTGTTCAATTGGTGTATGAAATTTATTTATAAAATTATAATTATATGCCATGTCCATATTATTCCTCAGACCACCAGCCGTACGGTCGCCACATGGACGTTCATCAGGCCTAACATCGGACCCAGACTTGTCGCTTTCCCATCTCAAAATTCTGTCATGCGTTGCTTTATTCCAACTTATATGTTACTGTTGGTATTTATTTCTAATTATTACGACTTTTTCTGTTTATTTTGCGTTCCAAGGAGGGTAATGAATATAGCCGGGGAGAAGCAATCCTATTTATGTATGAAGATAAAGTGACACTCGGATATCAAGGCTGCAGAGCGCCGTATTTTACTGTGCATCCTAACGTGAGAATATGACTTCGTTCTGGAAATTAAAATTAAATTCGGCATATAAAGCAAAGAATTGTTCTACATAAAATTAAAAAATCACTCAATTTGCGATGGTGAGATGAACCAGCGGAAAAGCAGCGGCGAGTTCAGCGGGCAGAAGCAGTCAGAGGTAGCGGCCTCTGACGCTGCAGTAGCTCAGCGGGGAAGTGGACAAGACGATGCAGATCTTCCCCGTGGGGATTTGCTCGCTCTTCTTCCCCACCTAAACGCCGTACTGAATTGCAACATTGAACATTTGTTATTGAATGATTTTGTTTGATTCGAGACAACAACATGTAATAGGTATGACAAAGTCAATATGTTATAATATATAATATGTTATAATTATTACTGGCTCGGTCAACTCTTATTATATCATCTCTACGTTAACTAGTTAATAATGGAAGGTGATGAGTTCAATGGGATCGTTGAGCCTCTCATGTGCGCGGTCCTGCAGTGCGGCTTCGTGATGCCAATATTAATTGAAATAAAAACGTACGAAATAACAGGTTTTCTGTTTAACTTACATAGGCCACGTTAATCCTGCACCAATCAGAGATAGACCCGGCCGTTTAAATATAAAGGAGGTTATCGGTTCAGAATTGGATAAATTAAAATGATTTAGATACAGGTTAGTTGGAACTATATACTCAAGTCACTTATTTGTTAAATAATTTCATATATACCAAAATTGTAGATTGACTGCGTAGTTATATACTTAATGTATTTCATACCGAACAGCGTAGAGTTCACATAGAACATTCTTAATTGGGATCAATTATCAACATTTTATTACTGACAAGCTTAGAGTTCATAACAGAACAGGAGGGAGCTCGTGGTAGTGAACGATTTGCTACTAAACTCTTTATGGAATCAATGTTTAGTAAATTTTATTATGAAACTTCAATAAGGGAAAAGGGAAAAAAAAAGTTAAAAAACCTCAACAAATTTTCTTAATTTATTTCTGAGCGATGACGGAATAAACGTTCATCGGTGGGAACTTAGGTCAATTGAACGAACAGAACAACCATAATATAGGATCGTGCTTTACACGAATATACAATGCGACGAATAACATTATACAATATATAACAGTATGATGCAGTGAATTAATAATACTGTTATACTATTATTAATAGTTTGAAGTGAATAAAAGTATACGGTGAATAACAGTATACACTGAATAACAGTATGCAGTGAACAACAGTACGTATACAGTGAACAACGGTATACAGTATACAAGAGTATACAGTGAACAACAGTATGCAGTGAATAACAGGTACGGTGACTAACAGTATACAGTGAATAACAGTATACAGTGAATAAAAGTATACAGTGAACAACAGTTTACAGTGAACAACAATATACAGTGAACAACAGCATACAGTAAACAACAGTATACAGTGATCAACAGTGTACAGTAAATATCAGTATACAGTAAACAACAATATACAGTGAACAACAGCATACAGTAAACAACAGTATACAGTGAATAACAGTATACAGTAAACAATAATATACAGTAAACAACAGTATACAGTGAACAACAGTATACAGTAAACAACAATATACAGTAAACAACAGTATACAGTGAACAACAGTATACAGTGAACAACAATGAAGATCTTATAACCAGCACTGCTATAAGCATCACTCACCCTCGTCGCCGGCGTCCCTCACCGACCCTCGGAGGTGCCGCGCCGACGCTGGGAAGTCGAGCTGCCCTCAACAAATGTTCATATGAGAACGACACTTCATGCATTAAATATTTAAAGTATTTCCTGTATATTATTTATACTACACAAGAATGTTTAGTTCAACGCTGAGGCCAAATAAACATACAAGGCGGCCGACTTTGAATCTCCGGCCGCTGATGACGTCACGAGGCTAACGGCCTATAACAAGTCTAGGTGCGACATAAGTCATAAGCTGTATTACGATATTCAGAACACACAGTTAAGCAAAATATATATATATATTTATTAATGAATATTGATGAACAGGAGCTAGCCTGGTCCTTCCTGTCAGTGACTGGCACTGAGCTGGCAGCCGCAGCTACCACCAGCAGCAGGCACAGCACCGACGACTTCATTTCGTTTCGTAGAGGTGAAATTTTCTTTCCCGTAAAATAATTCTTATCTGAAATAGAATAGCAAATGTTTTTCTTTCTTGTATATCTCAATGCAATAGGTTTTGAATTAAGAATGTAGATCAATAAAATACATTCGATTTTCTAAGCGTGGGAAACTTCATTTGTAAAGGATGTACATGTACAGGATTATTATGAAATAAATTAGCATTGATATCAATGATATGGAACCAAATGAACAAAAAAATTATCTTGAATATGTTACGCCTTTTAGCTCTGCAGAAAAACAGCGGAAAGAATTCATTTTAGAAAGAATGTTCATGATTATTCTAGAATTAACGAAGGTTGAAGTGGGTATAGGGTGGCCGAGCGTCTGGGTCCAAAATCGATAATTTTGGCTTCTCTGGTTTTTAGTCTCATCTTAATGCTGACATCCTGACCTATCCAACGTGACCAAAACAATCTCTGTACGTTGATTTATGCGTTCACGACAGATCGCGAAAGGGTTAAGGGAGGTTGAGTTCTTTAGCATGTAACATTGACGGAAATTCCCCGCAGTACACTTAAATAGCCAGTGCACGTGGACACGCTGTGCTTTAGTAACCCGGTTGCAGTCGTGCGGGATGGTTCTCGAGCAGTCGTTCGCACCATCCTTGACTGAAATTAAGCTCCAGTATCGTCTAATCTTGCCTCCTTGCAGCCTTGAATAATGAATTTCGAGGGGCGCGGGACTTTGTCGCTCTCTACTGAACATTCACACATGTCGTCATTGGAAAACTATCTCCTCCTACAGTTTTGAAGCTACAGCAATGAGAGATATACCATTCGATTGGCAAATAAAATCTATAGAGATTTGTTATTCATTTTTTTGCAATTTTGTTATAGTTTGAATTCTATTTAGAAAAATGAAGGGGGAGAGGGGTGAAACCCGAGAAATTTTGAAAATTTAGGAAAAATGCTCACCCACCCACAAAAATTAGAATTTCGAAAAATGAATGATTAATCGATAGATATGGTCTTTACGCATCGAATGATATGCGTCTCGATGCTGTAGCTTGAAAATCCTGTGAGGAAATAGATTTCTCCAGTACCCCCATTTGGCCGTTTTCTAGAAATTTCACGCTTTCTTTTATTTTTTGCAAAAAATTTACGCGAACAAAAAAGACTTAGATTTCTGTTCTACACATGTGTACCAAGTTTCAAAGTGATCCGTCCATAAATAAAAAAGTTTTTTCTGGGACCCAGACGCTCCCCTTAATAGCATCAAGATTGGAGTTGTGAGTTGTGGGTTCAATCCATCCCAGCTAAATATACAAATATCAGAAGCTATATATAATCTATGAACGGCCAGATGTATAGAGTAAATAGCGTCTTGTATTCATTGCAAATTCAGAATCAGCGACTGACCAAATTTGGAACACAAACAGAATGGCACTTTCATAACTGTGTCGAACTTTACGTTTACATGCACAAATTAAAATCATCTCTCATTTAACATACACATTTCACTCACATTGTATACCTTTATTTTACTCACATGAGTAAAGCGTTAGCCAAGCCACTCACCTGAACAAGAAGCTGCAGGAGTGCGTGTGGCTGGACGCTGCGGTGGCCGCCACTTCTATGCCCGCCACACGCGCCACAAATTCCTTGTAGGCTTATGACTTCATCATCATTTTAATGTCCTCAAATTATATTCCATTGTCTTTAGTAACTTTTTTCGCATAAAAGGGCGCTATAAATTGAATATTCATATTTTTCTCTATATTATTTGTAGAGCTCGCGTTCAATGGCGCATTTGACGTAATTTGAGCGTTGAGGCCACGGCCATTGACGTGGGTCACTCTGACCCATTCATGGGACACTGGGCCATTGATGTGGATCACTCTGACCCATTCATGGGACACTGGGCCATTGATGTGGATCACTCTGACCCATTCACGGGACACTTAAGGCTGTGGGGCACTTGAAGGGTCGGCACCTTTTACTGACCTGTGAAAATTAATTTATGTAAATTTTCGTGAAGTGATCATTTTGATACTTAATAATGAAATTGGCTAAAATCAAGCTATGATTAGGTAGATGAAAGTAATTAATAGCAATTAGCTGAATGGAAAGTAATTAATAATAATTAGCCGGATGTAAAATAATGTGGGTAGCAAAATCATAAGTTATGTTAAAGTTTTCATGTCTAAATGAATAATGGACTATATATGAACGCATTCTTAATTTAGAACAATTACTATGGACGAATTTCCAACGTACATTAAGAAGTGGAAAAGTTCACCAAACGGCTTGTATTAAGAAATATATAAGTCGTTATAAGCAAAAGTTCTTCGTTCTTCATTCGATGTTAAGAACACAATTGGCGTGAGATTGTCTCCAAGAAGCTGTGAGTTTGCGTCTTAGGTTCTCCAACGAGATGTTATAATTTCAATAAGTTCTTTTTCAAAAATAATTTTAAATTGAATATCTTGTACAATTCAATGCATGAATTCATTTTCAATCAGTTTCTTGGATATTCTATTGGATTGAGACCTTTGATCTGACTAGCACAATTTCCACAGCATAATTACTGTCAACTGTCAAATAAGCTTTTTCTGAACTATTGCAGTGCTTCTTACACTTAAGTCTTTGATACGAAATAAGGAATAATTTGCTCCGGACGCGCACTAGCTGTCTCATGATTCTTGTACAAATCAATTAACAAACAAGATAATCTCATCTTTTCATTGATTATTTTCCCAATACAATCACATTCGGAGAAGAAGCAGCTCAAAACCTGAGCTAACACAGTGAAACTGACGACATCAAAGCGACGCTGATCATTTGAATTAAGCAAACTTTCTGTCTAGAACTCCCATGTCAAACTGTCACATTATTAGCATTGTCAATGTGATTATATTCGAATTTACCTCTCGCTAGAGAGGATTTCTTTGTGATAGGATAAACAGTTTAAACTACGGAGTTAAATTCAATATTTATTTCTATCGCTGTCAAATTTATCACTTCTACTAATTCATTGTTTTATTATATATAGGCTCTTACATGAAATATTTGCTGTAGATCATCGAATATTTTCGATTCAGATGAGAGACTCTAATAAATTTATTTACCTAACTAATAAGCCTAATAAAAAAATTACATGCAGATACAGTAATTCCATAACCGAACAACTCAGTCTCACTAGGCTAGCCTTCCTTGAGTCGAGCGCTGCAGAGAAGAGTTAGACATGAGCATACACAGCCAAGTGCACTCACTCTGACATGCCCTCATGCTGGAGTGTGTGGTGCTGTCTGCATACAGCATGACATACTTCATGCTGTGGCACAGCATGCCACACTTCATGCAGTGGCACAGCACCACACACTTCATGCAGTGGCACAGCACCATACACTTCATGCAGTGGCACAGCATGCCACACTTCATGCAGTGGCACAGCACCACACACTTCATGCTCACACTTCATGCTGTGGCACAGCACCTCACACTTCATGCAGTGGCACAGCACCATACACTTCATGCAGTGGCACAGCACCATACACTTGAAGTTTTGATATTATATTTTTGGAATTCAAAGCTATTATAATTAATTTGTTTAGTCTGCAAATCCATGCATAAAATATCAATTACAATCAATTTTAATGAATCTAACAAAATAAATAAATCCATTTAACCCGTAATCGATCAGGAGATCGACTTGCGCTAATTTCTACCAATTACCTCAATTAAATTCCTAACTTCAATAAAAGACCTCCGCGCCCAGGCGTCCCACAGTCCCAAGCGTCAGAGTGACCCACATCAATGGCCCAGTGTCCCATGAATGTGTCAGAGTGACCCACATCAATGGCCCAGTGTCCCCTGAATGGGTCAGAGTGACCCACATCAATGGCCCAGTGTCCCCTGAATGGGTCAGAGTGAACCACATCAATGGCCGTGACCTCAACGCGCAAATTACGTCAAATGCGCCATTGAACGCGAGCTCTACGAAGAATGTGTAGGAAAATTCGATTATTTAATCTATAGCGCCCTTATATAGGAAAAATTTATTGAAGACAATGGAATATAATTTGAAGGGCATTAAAATGTTAATGAAGTCATATGCCTAGATGTAATTTGTGGCGCGTGCGGCGGGCATAGAAATGGCGGCCACCGCAGCGTCCAGCCACGCACACTCCAGCAGCTTCTTGTTCAGTGGCTTGTATTCACTCACGTGAGTGAAATGTGCATGTAAAATGACAGATGATTTTAATTTGTGCGTGCAAAATGAGAGGTTATTTTAATTTGCATGTAAAATTAGGGTGAGTTTAATATGTGCATGTAAAATGAGAGATGAGTTTAATTTGAACTGTTAATATGATATTATCGAACTATTCTTTTCTAGATTACACTTATCTTACAAATAAAAACTCTCATGATTTCATCATTAATTGTTTTTCACAAATACAAGCAGGATTTTTGCGGACAGAAGAAGCCATTTATTTGCTCAAAGTTCGCCCCAAGGAGCCGAGATGAAGTCGTTGCTGCTGGTAGCCAGCGCTGTGCCAGTCGCTGACAGGATAGACCAGGTTAGCTCCTGTATATCAATACTCATCAATTAATATGTATATGTTAGTTAACTGTGTGTTCTGTATATATTAATGTGGTTTATGGCCCGTGCCGCGCCATGTCCCGTGACCGCTGGCCTCGTGACGTCATCGGCAGCCGGAGGTTCACAAAAGGCCTCATTGTTATGTTTTCCTCAGCGTTGAACTAAACATTCTTGTGTAGTATAAATAATATACAGGAAATACTTTAAATATTTAATGCATGAAGTGTCGTTCTCATATGTACATTTGTTGAGGGCAGCTCGACTTCCCAGCGTCGGCGCAGCACCTCCGAGGGTCGGTGAGGGACGCCGGCGACGAGGGTGAGTGATGCTTATAACAGAGCTGGTTATAAGATCTTCATTGTTGTTCACTGTATACTGTTATTTCATGTAATTCACTGCATTGATCATTGGTACACAGCGATGGAACCTAACGAATGTTCTCTCAATTGACCGCCTGGAGTCACGCCGACCCTCACTTCCCTCCGTCGACGCTCAAAAATAATAATTAAATTTTTAGTTGGGCATCTTCACTTCGCGTGAAGCTTCATAACAAAACTAACTTATCAATGCTTCAAAAAACTGTTTACTCGTAATGTCACTCACTGACACGAGCTCGGTGAACTTTGTTTTTAAGCTATAAATGTTGTTGACGATATTGAAGATCTTGCAGCGAATATGTGAACTGAGCGCTCTGCGGTGCCAAGTACATAAATGAAATGTGACGTTATTTAGAGGAAATGTGAATTGATTACCAAATTAGTTGACAAATTTTAATTTTAATGATCATGGTATAAAAATCATTTCAATTTGTCCAAAACTGAACCGATAACCTCCTTTATGTTGCAGTGGCCGGGTCTATCTCTGATTGGTGCAGGATTAACGTGTACGCTGTAAGTTGAACGGAAAACCTGTTATTTCGTACGTTTTTATTTCAATTAATATTGGCATCACGAAGCCGCACTGCAGGACCGCGCACATGAGAGGCTCAACGATCTCATTGAACTCATCACCTTCCATTATTAACTAGTTAACGTAGAGATGATATAATATGAGTTTACCGAGTCAGTAATAACTATAACATATTATATATTATAACATATTGACTTTGTCATACCTATTACATGTTGTTGTCTCGAATGAAACAAAATCATTCAATAACAAATGTTCAATGTTGCACTTCATTACGGCGTTTAGGTGGGGAAGAAGAGTGAGCAAATTGTTCCGCTCTCAGAGTAGTTATGTTAGTCCGGGAGCTTTGTGACGCGCGAGTTAATAAGGGGGTAATCAGTCGGCAAACTTGATCCTTGTTTCCTTATATTTCGGCGTCGAAACCTGCACGTACAGGATTCTATAAGAGTGTGAACATACAAGAAACCGAGATCATATAATGATAATTATAGTTTAATGAACACAGTTCTAGAA